>NW_022262784.1:0-141585 GCF_002021735.2 Oncorhynchus kisutch
TGTCTTGTAGGTAGTTGCTGTGGTTGGAGGCTACAGGCCTCATTAGGGCTGTCTTGTAGGTAGTTGCTGTGTTGGAGGCTACAGGGCCTCATTAGGGTCTGTCTTGTAGGTAGTTGCTGTGTTGGAGGCTACAGGCCTCATTAGGGGCTGTCTTGTAGGTAGTTGCTGTGTTGGAGGCTACGGGGTCCGATTGGGGCTGTCTTGTAGTAGTTGCTGTGTTGGAGGCTACAGGCCTCATTAGGCTGTCTTGTAGGTAGTTGCTGTGTTGGAGGCTACAGGGCCTCATTAGGGGCTGTCTTGTAGGTATTGCTGTGGTTGGAGGCTACAGGCCTCATTAGGGGCTGTCTTGTAGGTAGTTGCTGTGTTGGAGGCTATGGGCCTCATTAGGGGCTGTCTTGTAGGTAGTTGCTGTGTTTGGAGGCTACAGGGCCTCATTAGGGGCTGTCTTGTAGGTAGTTGCTGTGTTGGAGGCTACAACAGGGCCTCATTAGGGGCTGTCTTGTAGGTAGTTGCTGTGTTGGAGGCTACAGGGCCTCATTAGGGCTGTCTTGTAGGTAGTTGCTGTGTTGGAGGCTACAGGGCCTCATTAGGGGCTGTCTTGTAGGTAGTTGCTGTGTTGGAGGCTATAGGGCCTCATTAGGGGCTGTCTTGTAGGGGGTAGTTGCTGTGTTGGAGGCTACAGGTCCTCATTAGGGGCTTTCTTTAGGTAGTTGCTGTGTTGGAGGCTACAGGGTCTCGTTAGGGCTGTCTTGTAGTAGTGCTGTGTTGGAGGCTACAGGGCCTCGTTAGAAGCTGTCTGTCTTGTTGGTAGTTGCTGTGTTGGAGGCTACAAGGTCTCGTTAGAGGCTGTCTTGTAGGTAGTTGCTGTGTTGGAGGCTACAGGTCCTCATTAGGGCTGTCTTGTAGGTAGTTGCTGTGTTGGAGGCTACAGGGTCTCGTTAGGGGCTGTCTTGTAGGTAGTTGCTGTGTTGGAGGCTACAGGGCCTCGTTAGAAGCTGTCTGTCTTGTCGGTAGTTGCCTGGTGTTGGAGGGCTACAGGGTCGCGATTAGGAAGGCTGTAGCTTGTATGTAGTTGCTGTGTTGGAGGCTACATGGTCCTCATTAGGGGGCTGTAATTGTCATGGTAGTTGCTGTGGTATGGTAGGGCTACAGGACTCGTAGGGGCTGTCCTTGTAGGTAGTTGCTGTGTTTGGAGGCTACAGGAACCACGTTAGAAGCTGTCTGTCTTGTTGGTGTAGCTGCTGCTTGGCGTTGGAGGCTACCAAGGGTACCCTCATTAGGGGCTGTACTTGTAGTTAGTTGCTGTGTTGGAGGCTACGGGGCCTCAGTAGGGGGGGGCTTTCTTGTAAGGTAGTTGCTGTGTTGGAGGCTACAGGGCCCTTCAAGTAAGGGGCTGTCTTGTAGGTAGGTTGCTTGCTGTGTTGGAGGCTACAGGGCCTCAATTAGGGGCTGTCTTGTAGGTAGTTGCTGTGTTGGAGGCTACAGGGCCTCATTAGGGGCTGCCTTGTAGGTAGTTGCTGTGTGTTGGAGGCTACAGGGCCTCATCGTAGGGGCTGTCCTTGTAGGTAGTTGCTGTGTTGGAGGCTACAGGGCCTCATTAGGGAAGGGGCTGTCTTGTAGGTAGTTGCTGTGTTGGAGGCTACAGGGCTCATTAGGGGCTTGTCTTGTAGGTAGTTGCTGTGTTGGAGGCTACAGGGCCTCATTAGGGGCTGCTTGTAGGTAGTTGCTGTGTTGGAGGCTACAGGGCCTCGTTAGGGGCTGTCCTTGTAGGTAGTTGCTTGTGTTGGAGGCTACAGGGCCTCATTAGGGGCTGTCTTGTAGGTAGTTGCTGTGTTGGAGGCTACAGGCCTCATTAGGGGCTGTCTTGTAGGTAGTTTGCTGTGTTGGAGGCTACAGGCCTCATTAGGGCTGTCTTGTTAGGTAGTTGCCTGTGTTGGAGGCCTACAGGGCCTCATTAGGCGGCTGTCTTGTAGGTAGTGCTGTGTTGGAGGCTACAGGGCCATTAGGGGCTGTCTTGTAGGTAGTTGCTGTGTTGGAGGCTACAGGGCTCGTTAGGGGCTCTCTGTAGGTATTTTGCTGGTGTTGGAGGCTAAAGGGCCTCATTAGGGGCTGTCTGTAGGTAGTTGCCTGTGTTGGAGGCTACAGGGCCTCATCTAGGGATGTCCTTGTACGGTAGTTGCTAGTGTGGAAGGCCTAGCAGGGCCTCATTAAGGGGCTGGGGCTTGTAGGTAGTTGCTGTGTTGTGGCTATAGGGCGCTCATTAAGGGGCTGTCTTGGTAGTAGTTGCTGTGTTGGTTGGAGGCTACAGGGCCTCATTAATGGGCTGTCTTGTAGGTAGTTGCCTGTGTTGGAGGCTACAAGGGCCTCAGTTAAGGGGCTGTCTTGTAGGTAGTTGCTGTGTTGGAGGCTACAGGGCCTCATTAAGGGGCTGTCTTGTAGGTAGTTGCTGTGTTGGAGGCTATAGGGCCTCATTAGGGGCGGTCCTTGTAGGTAGGTTGCTGTGTTGAGGCTATAGGGCCTTCAATTAGGGCTGTTCTTGTAGGTCGTTGCTTGTGTTGAGGCTACAGGCTCCTCATTAGGGGCTGTCTTGTTAGTAGTTGCCTGTGTTTGGAGGCTACAGGGTCTTCGTTAGGGCTGTCTGTAGGTAGATGCTGTGCTTGGAGGCTACAGGGCCTCGTTAGAAGCTTGTCTGTACTTGTTGGTAGTTGCTTGTGTTGAGGCTACAGGGTACCAGTTAGAGGCTGGTCTTGTAGGGTAGTTGCTGGTGTTGGAGGGGGCCTACAGGTTCCTCATTAGGGGCTGTTTTGTAGGTAGTTGCTGGTGTTGGAGGCTAACAAGGTCTCGTTAGGGCGTGTTCTTGTATGGTAGTTGCTGTGTTGGAGGCTACAGGGCCTCGTTAGAAGCTGTCTGTCTGGTCGGTAGTTGCTGTGTTGGAGGCTACAGGGTCTCGTTAGAGGCTTGTCTTGTATGTAGTTGCTTGTGTTGGAGGCTACAGGTCCTCATTAGGGGCTGTCTTGTAGGTAGTTGCTGTGTTGGAGGCTACATGGTCTCGTTAGGGGCTGTCTTGTAGGTAGTTGCTGTGTTGGAGGTTTCGTTAGAGGCGGTCTTGTAGGTAGTTGCTGTGTTGGAGGTCTCGTTAGGGGCTGTCTTGTAGGTAGTTGCTGTGTTGGAGGCTACAGGTCCTCATTAGGGGCTGTCTTGTAGGTAGTTGCTGTGTTGGAGGCTACAGGGTCTCGTTAGGGGCTGTCTTGTAGGTAGATGCTGTGTTGGAGGCTACAGGGCCTCGTTAGAAGCTGTCTGTCTTGTTGGTAGTTGCTGTGTTGGAGGCTACAGGGTCTCGTTAGAGGCTGTCTTGTAGGTAGTTGCTGTGTTGGAGGCTACAGGTCCTCATTAGGGGCTGTCTTGTAGGTAGTTGCTGTGTTGGAGGCTACAAGGTCTCGTTAGGGGCTGTCTTGTAGGTAGTTGCTGTGTTGGAGGCTACAGGGCCTCGTTAGAAGCTGTCTGTCTTGTCGGTAGTTGCTGTGTTGGAGGCTACAGGGTCTCGTTAGAGGCTGTCTTGTATGTAGTTGCGGTGTTGGAGGCTACAGGTCCTCATTAGGGGCTGTCTTGTAGGTAGTTGCTGTGTTGGAGGCTACAGGGTCTCGTTAGGGGCTGTCTTGTAGGTAGTTGCTGTGTTGGAGGCTACAGGGCCACGTTAGAAGCTGTCTGTCTTGTTGGTAGTTGCTGTGTTGGAGGCTACAGGGTCTCATTAGGGGCTGTCTTGTAGGTAGTTGCTGTGTTGGAGGCTACGGGGCCTCATTAGGGGCTGTCTTGTAGGTAGTTGCTGTGTTGGAGGCTACAGGGCCTCATTAGGGGCTGTCTTGTAGGTAGTTGCTGTGTTGGAGGCTACAGGGCCTCATTAGGGGCTGTCTTGTAGGTAGTTGCTGTGTTGGAGGCTATAGGGCCTCATTAGGGGCTGTCTTGTAGGTAGTTGCTGTGTTGGAGGCTACAGGGCCTCATTAGGGGCTGTCTTGTAGGTAGTTGCAGTGTGGAGGCTACAGGGCCTCGTTAGGGGCTGTCTTGTAGGTAGTTGCTGTGTTGGAGGCTACAGGGCCTCATTAGGGGCCTGTCTTGTAGGTAGTTGCTGTGTTGGATGCTACAGGCCTCATTAGGGCTGTCTTGTAGGTAGTTGCTGTGTTGGAGGCTACAGGGCCTCGTTAGGGGCTCTCTTGTAGGTAGTTGCTGTGTTGGAGGCTAAAGGGCCTCATTAGGGCTGTCTTGTAGGTAGTTGCTGTGTTGGAGGCTACAGGGGCCCTCATTAGGGGCTGTCTTGTAGGTAGTTGCTGTGTTGGAGGCTACAGGGCCTCATTAGGGGCTGTCTTGTAGGTAGTTGCTGTGTTGGAGGCTACAGGGCCTCATTAGGGGCTGTCTTGTAGGTAGTTGCTGTGTTGGAGGCTACGGGGCCTCATTAGGGGCTGTCTTGTAGGTAGTTGCTGTGTTGGAGGCTACCGGGCCTCATTAGGGGCTGTCTTGTAGGTAGTTGCTGTGTTGGAGGCTACAGGGCCTCATTAGGGGCTGTCTTGTAGGTAGTTGCTGTGTTGGAGGCTACAGGGCCTCATTAGGGGCTGTCTTGTAGATAGTTGCTGTGTTGGAGGCTATAGGGCCTCATTAGGGGCTGTCTTGTAGGTAGTTGCTGTGTTGGAGGCAACAGGGCCTCATTAGGGGCTGTCTTGTAGGTAGTTGCTGTGTTGGAGGCTACAGGGCCTCGTTAGGGGCTGTCTTGTAGGTAGTTGCTGTGTTGGAGGCTACAGGGCCTCATTAGGGGCTGTCTTGTAGGTAGTTGCTGTGTTGGAGGCTACAGGGCCTCATTAGGGGCTGTCTTGTAGGTAGTTGCTGTGTTGGAGGCTATAGGGCCTCATTAGGGGCTGTCTTGTAGGTAGTTGCTGTGTGGAGGCTACAGGTCCTCATTAGGGGCTGTCTTGTAGGTAGTTGCTGTGTTGGAGGCTACAGGGTCTCGTTAGGGGCTGTCTTGTAGGTAGATGCTGTGTTGGAGGCTACAGGGCCTCGTTAGAAGCTGTCTGTCTTGTTGGTAGTTGCTGTGTTGGAGGCTACAGGGTCTCGTTAGAGGCTGTCTTGTAGGTAGTTGCTGTGTTGGAGGCTACAGGTCCTCATTAGGGGCTGTCTTGTAGGTAGTTGCTGTGTTGGAGGCTACAAGGTCTCGTTAGGGGCTGTCTTGTAGGTAGTTGCTGTGTTGGAGGCTACAGGGCCTCGTTAGAAGCTGTCTGTCTTGTCGGTAGTTGCTGTGTTGGAGGCTACAGGGTCTCGTTAGAGGCTGTCTTGTATGTAGTTGCTGTGTTGGAGGCTACAGGTCCTCATTAGGGGCTGTCTTGTAGGTAGTTGCTGTGTTGGAGGCTACAGGGACTCGTTAGGGGCTGTCTTGTAGGTAGTTGCTGTGTTGGAGGCTACAGGGCCACGTTAGAAGCTGTCTGTCTTGTTGGTAGTTGCTGCGTTGGAGGCTACAGAGTCTCATTAGGGGCTGTCTTGTAGGTAGTTGCTGTGTTGGAGGCTACGGGGCCTCATTAGGGGCTGTCTTGTAGGTAGTTGCTGTGTTGGAGGCTACAGGGCCTCATTAGGGGCTGTCTTGTAGGTAGTTGCTGTGTTGGAGGCTACAGGGCCTCATTAGGGGCTGTCTTGTAGGTAGTTGCTGTGTTGGAGGCTACAGGGCCTCGTTAGAAGCTGTCTGTCTTGTTGGTAGTTGCTGTGTTGGAGGCTACAGGGTCTCGTTAGAGGCTGTCTTGTAGGTAGTTGCTGTGTTGGAGGCTACAGGTCCTCATTAGGGGGCTGTCTTGTAGGTAGTTGCTGTGTTGGAGGCTACAAGGTCTCGTTAGGGGCTGTCTTGTAGGTAGTTGCTGTGTTGGAGGCTACAGGGCCTCGTTAGAAGCTGTCTGTCTTGTCGGTAGTTGCTGTGTTGGAGGCTACAGGGTCTCGTTAGAGGCTGTCTTGTATGTAGTTGCTGTGTTGGAGGCTACAGGTCCTCATTAGGGGCTGTCTTGTAGGTAGTTGCTGTGTTGGAGGCTACAGGGACTCGTTAGGGGCTGTCTTGTAGGTAGTTGCTGTGTTGGAGGCTACAGGGCCACGTTAGAAGCTGTCTGTCTTGTTGGTAGTTGCTGCGTTGGAGGCTACAGAGTCTCATTAGGGGCTGTCTTGTAGGTAGTTGCTGTGTTGGAGGCTACGGGGCCTCATTAGGGGCTGTCTTGTAGGTAGTTGCTGTGTTGGAGGCTACAGGGCCTCATTAGGGGCTGTCTTGTAGGTAGTTGCTGTGTTGGAGGCTACAGGGCCTCATTAGGGGCTGTCTTGTAGGTAGTTGCTGTGTTGGAGGCTACAGGGCCTCATTAGGGGCTGTCTTGTAGGTAGTTGCTGTGTTGGAGGCTACAGGGCCTCGTTAGGGGCTGTCTTGTAGGTAGTTGCTGTGTTGGAGGCTACAGGGCCTCATTAGGGGCTGTCTTGTAGGTAGTTGCTGTGTTGGAGGCTACAGGGCCTCGTTAGAAGCTGTCTGTCTTGTTGATAGTTGCTGTGTTGGAGGCTACAGGGTCTCGTTAGAGGCTGTCTTGTAGGTAGTTGCTGTGTTGGAGGCTACAGGTCCTCATTAGGGGCTGTCTTGTAGGTAGTTGCTGTGTTGGAGGCTACAAGGTCTCGTTAGGGGCTGTCTTGTAGGTAGTTGCTGTGTTGGAGGCTACAGGGCCTCGTTAGAAGCTGTCTGTCTTGTCGGTAGTTGCTGTGTTGGAGGCTACAGGGTCTCGTTAGAGGCTGTCTTGTATGTAGTTGCTGTGTTGGAGGCTACAGGTCCTCATTAGGGGCTGTCTTGTAGGTAGTTGCTGTGTTGGAGGCTACAGGGACTCGTTAGGGGCTGTCTTGTAGGTAGTTGCTGTGTTGGAGGCTACAGGGCCACGTTAGAAGCTGTCTGTCTTGTTGGTAGTTGCTGCGTTGGAGGCTACAGGGTCTCATTAGGGGCTGTCTTGTAGGTAGTTGCTGTGTTGGAGGCTACGGGGCCTCATTAGGGGCTGTCTTGTAGGTAGTTGCTGTGTTGGAGGCTACAGGGCCTCATTAGGGGCTGTCTTGTAGGTAGTTGCTGTGTTGGAGGCTACAGGGCCTCATTAGGGGCTGTCTTGTAGGTAGTTGCTGTGTTGGAGGCTACAGGGCCTCATTAGGGGCTGTCTTGTAGGTAGTTGCTGTGTTGGAGGCTACAGGGCCTCGTTAGGGGCTGTCTTGTAGGTAGTTGCTGTGTTGGAGGCTACAGGGCCTCATTAGGGGCTGTCTTGTAGGTAGTTGCTGTGTTGGAGACAACAGGGCCTCGTTAGGGGCTCTCTTGTAGGTAGTTGCTGTGTTGGAGGCTACAGGGCCTCATTAGGGGCTGTCTTGTAGGTAGTTGCTGTGTTGGAGGCTACAGGGCCTCATTAGGGGCTGTCTTGTAGGTAGTTGCTGTGTTGGAGGCTACAGGGCCTCATTAGGGACTGTCTTGTAGGTAATTGCTGTGTTGGAGGCTACAGGGTCTCATTAGGGGCTGTCTTGTAGGTAGTTGCTGTGTTGGAGGCTACAGGGCCTCGTTAGGGTCTGTCTTGTAGGTAATTGCTGTGTTGGAGGCTACAGGGCCTCATTAGGGGCTGTCTTGTAGGTAGTTGCTGTGTTGGAGGCTACAGGGCCTCATTAGGGGCTGTCTTGTAGGTAGTTGCTGTGTTGGAGGCTACAGGGCCTCATTAGGGGCTGTCTTGTAGGTAGTTGCTGTGTTGGAGGCTATAGGGCCTCATTAGGGGCTGTCTTGTAGGTAGTTGCTGTGTTGGAGGCTACAGGGCCTCATTAGGGGCTGTCTTGTAGGTAGTTGCTGTGTTGGAGGCTACAGGGCCTCGTTAGGGGCTGTCTTGTAGGTAGTTGCTGTGTTGGAGGCTACAGGGCCTCATTAGGGGCTGTCTTGTAGGTAGTTGCTGTGTTGGAGGCTACAGGGCCTCATTAGGGGCTGTCTTGTAGGTAGTTGCTGTGTTGGAGGCTATAGGGCCTCATTAGGGGCTGTCTTGTAGGTAGTTGCTGTGTTGGAGGCTACAGGTCCTCATTAGGGGCTGTCTTGTAGGTAGTTGCTGTGTTGGAGGCTACAGGGTCTCGTTAGGGGCTGTCTTGTAGGTAGATGCTGTGTTGGAGGCTACAGGGCCTCGTTAGAAGCTGTCTGTCTTGTTGGTAGTTGCTGTGTTGGAGGCTACAGGGTCTCGTTAGAGGCTGTCTTGTAGGTAGTTGCTGTGTTGGAGGCTACAGGTCCTCATTAGGGGCTGTCTTGTAGGTAGTTGCTGTGTTGGAGGCTACAAGGTCTCGTTAGGGGCTGTCTTGTAGGTAGTTGCTGTGTTGGAGGCTACAGGGCCTCGTTAGAAGCTGTCTGTCTTGTCGGTAGTTGCTGTGTTGGAGGCTACAGGGTCTCGTTAGAGGCTGTCTTGTATGTAGTTGCTGTGTTGGAGGCTACAGGTCCTCATTAGGGGCTGTCTTGTAGGTAGTTGCTGTGTTGGAGGCTACATGGTCTCGTTAGGGGCTGTCTTGTAGGTAGTTGCTGTGTTGGAGGTTTCGTTAGAGGCGGTCTTGTAGGTAGTTGCTGTGTTGGAGGTCTCGTTAGGGGCTGTCTTGTAGGTAGTTGCTGTGTTGGAGGCTACAGGTCCTCATTAGGGGCTGTCTTGTAGGTAGTTGCTGTGTTGGAGGCTACAGGGTCTCGTTAGGGGCTGTCTTGTAGGTAGATGCTGTGTTGGAGGCTACAGGGCCTCGTTAGAAGCTGTCTGTCTTGTTGGTAGTTGCTGTGTTGGAGGCTACAGGGTCTCGTTAGAGGCTGTCTTGTAGGTAGTTGCTGTGTTGGAGGCTACAGGTCCTCATTAGGGGCTGTCTTGTAGGTAGTTGCTGTGTTGGAGGCTACAAGGTCTCGTTAGGGGCTGTCTTGTAGGTAGTTGCTGTGTTGGAGGCTACAGGGCCTCGTTAGAAGCTGTCTGTCTTGTCGGTAGTTGCTGTGTTGGAGGCTACAGGGTCTCGTTAGAGGCTGTCTTGTATGTAGTTGCGGTGTTGGAGGCTACAGGTCCTCATTAGGGGCTGTCTTGTAGGTAGTTGCTGTGTTGGAGGCTACAGGGTCTCGTTAGGGGCTGTCTTGTAGGTAGTTGCTGTGTTGGAGGCTACAGGGCCACGTTAGAAGCTGTCTGTCTTGTTGGTAGTTGCTGTGTTGGAGGCTACAGGGTCTCATTAGGGGCTGTCTTGTAGGTAGTTGCTGTGTTGGAGGCTACGGGGCCTCATTAGGGGCTGTCTTGTAGGTAGTTGCTGTGTTGGAGGCTACAGGGCCTCATTAGGGGCTGTCTTGTAGGTAGTTGCTGTGTTGGAGGCTACAGGGCCTCATTAGGGGCTGTCTTGTAGGTAGTTGCTGTGTTGGAGGCTATAGGGCCTCATTAGGGGCTGTCTTGTAGGTAGTTGCTGTGTTGGAGGCTACAGGGCCTCATTAGGGGCTGTCTTGTAGGTAGTTGCTGTGTTGGAGGCTACAGGGCCTCGTTAGGGGCTGTCTTGTAGGTAGTTGCTGTGTTGGAGGCTACAAGGTCTCGTTAGGGGCTGTCTTGTAGGTAGTTGCTGTGTTGGAGGCTACAGGGCCTCGTTAGAAGCTGTCTGTCTTGTCGGTAGTTGCTGTGTTGGAGGCTACAGGGTCTCGTTAGAGGCTGTCTTGTATGTAGTTGCTGTGTTGGAGGCTACAGGTCCTCATTAGGGGCTGTCTTGTAGGTAGTTGCTGTGTTGGAGGCTACATGGTCTCGTTAGGGGCTGTCTTGTAGGTAGTTGCTGTGTTGGAGGTTTCGTTAGAGGCGGTCTTGTAGGTAGTTGCTGTGTTGGAGGTCTCGTTAGGGGCTGTCTTGTAGGTAGTTGCTGTGTTGGAGGCTACAGGTCCTCATTAGGGGCTGTCTTGTAGGTAGTTGCTGTGTTGGAGGCTACAGGGTCTCGTTAGGGGCTGTCTTGTAGGTAGATGCTGTGTTGGAGGCTACAGGGCCTCGTTAGAAGCTGTCTGTCTTGTTGGTAGTTGCTGTGTTGGAGGCTACAGGGTCTCGTTAGAGGCTGTCTTGTAGGTAGTTGCTGTGTTGGAGGCTACAGGTCCTCATTAGGGGCTGTCTTGTAGGTAGTTGCTGTGTTGGAGGCTACAAGGTCTCGTTAGGGGCTGTCTTGTAGGTAGTTGCTGTGTTGGAGGCTACAGGGCCTCGTTAGAAGCTGTCTGTCTTGTCGGTAGTTGCTGTGTTGGAGGCTACAGGGTCTCGTTAGAGGCTGTCTTGTATGTAGTTGCGGTGTTGGAGGCTACAGGTCCTCATTAGGGGCTGTCTTGTAGGTAGTTGCTGTGTTGGAGGCTACAGGGTCTCGTTAGGGGCTGTCTTGTAGGTAGTTGCTGTGTTGGAGGCTACAGGGCCACGTTAGAAGCTGTCTGTCTTGTTGGTAGTTGCTGTGTTGGAGGCTACAGGGTCTCATTAGGGGCTGTCTTGTAGGTAGTTGCTGTGTTGGAGGCTACGGGGCCTCATTAGGGGCTGTCTTGTAGGTAGTTGCTGTGTTGGAGGCTACAGGGCCTCATTAGGGGCTGTCTTGTAGGTAGTTGCTGTGTTGGAGGCTACAGGGCCTCATTAGGGGCTGTCTTGTAGGTAGTTGCTGTGTTGGAGGCTATAGGGCCTCATTAGGGGCTGTCTTGTAGGTAGTTGCTGTGTTGGAGGCTACAGGGCCTCATTAGGGGCTGTCTTGTAGGTAGTTGCTGTGTTGGAGGCTACAGGGCCTCGTTAGGGGCTGTCTTGTAGGTAGTTGCTGTGTTGGAGGCTACAGGGCCTCATTAGGGGCTGTCTTGTAGGTAGTTGCTGTGTTGGATGCTACAGGGCCTCATTAGGGGCTGTCTTGTAGGTAGTTGCTGTGTTGGAGGCTATAGGGCCTCATTAGGGGCTGTCTTGTAGGTAGTTGCTGTGTTGGAGGCTACAGGTCCTCATTAGGGGCTGTCTTGTAGGTAGTTGCTGTGTTGGAGGCTACAGGGTCTCGTTAGGGGCTGTCTTGTAGGTAGATGCTGTGTTGGAGGCTACAGGGCCTCGTTAGAAGCTGTCTGTCTTGTTGGTAGTTGCTGTGTTGGAGGCTACAGGGCCTCGTTAGAGGCTGTCTTGTAGGTAGTTGCTGTGTTGGAGGCTACAGGTCCTCATTAGGGGCTGTCTTGTAGGTAGTTGCTGTGTTGGAGGCTACAAGGTCTCGTTAGGGGCTGTCTTGTAGGTAGTTGCTGTGTTGGAGGCTACAGGGCCTCGTTAGAAGCTGTCTGTCTTGTCGGTAGTTGCTGTGTTGGAGGCTACAGGGTCTCGTTAGAGGCTGTCTTGTATGTAGTTGCTGTGTTGGAGGCTACAGGTCCTCATTAGGGGCTGTCTTGTAGGTAGTTGCTGTGTTGGAGGCTACAGGGACTCGTTAGGGGCTGTCTTGTAGGTAGTTGCTGTGTTGGAGGCTACAGGGCCACGTTAGAAGCTGTCTGTCTTGTTGGTAGTTGCTGCGTTGGAGGCTACAGGGTCTCATTAGGGGCTGTCTTGTAGGTAGTTGCTGTGTTGGAGGCTACGGGGCCTCATTAGGGGCTGTCTTGTAGGTAGTTGCTGTGTTGGAGGCTACAGGGCCTCGTTAGGGGCTGTCTTGTAGGTAGTTGCTGTGTTGGAGGCTACAGGGCCTCGTTAGGGGCTGTCTTGTAGGTAGTTGCTGTGTTGGAGGCTACAGGGCCTCATTAGGGGCTGTCTTGTAGGTAGTTGCTGTGTTGGAGGCTACAGGGCCTCATTAGGGGCTGTCTTGTAGGTAGTTGCTGTGTTGGAGGCTGCAGGGCCTCGTTAGGGGCTCTCTTGTAGGTAGTTGCTGTGTTGGAGGCTACAGGGCCTCATTAGGGGCTGTCTTGTAGGTAGTTGCTGTGTTGGAGGCTACAGGGCCTCATTAGGGGCTGTCTTGTAGGTAGTTGCTGTGTTGGAGGCTACAGGGCCTCATTAGGGACTGTCTTGTAGGTAATTGCTGTGTTGGAGGCTACAGGGTCTCATTAGGGGCTGTCTTGTAGGTAGTTGCTGTGTTGGAGGCTACAGGGCCTCGTTAGGGTCTGTCTTGTAGGTAGTTGCTGTGTTGGAGGCTACAGGGCCTCATTAGGGGCTGTCTTGTAGGTAGTTCCTGTGTTGGAGGCTACAGGGCCTCATTAGGGGCTGTCTTGTAGGTAGTTGCTGTGTTGGAGGCTATAGGGCCTCATTAGGGGCTGTCTTGTAGGTAGTTGCTGTGTTGGAGGCTACAGGGCCTCATTAGGGGCTGTCTTGTAGGTAGTTGCTGTGTTGGAGGCTACAGGGCCTCATTAGGGGCTGTCTTGTAGGCAGTTGCTGTGTTGGAGGCTACAGGGCCTCATTAGGGGCTGTCTTGTAGGTAGTTGCTGTGTTGGAGGCTACAGGGCCTCATTAGGGGCTGTCTTGTAGGTAGTTGCTGTGTTGGAGGCTACAGGGCCTCATTAGGGGCTGTCTTGTAGGTAGTTGCTGTGTTGGAGGCTACAGGGCCTCGTTAGGGGCTCTCTTGTAGGTAGTTGCTGTGTTGGAGGCTAAAGGGCCTCATTAGGGGCTGTCTTGTAGGTAGTTGCTGTGTTGGAGGCTACAGGGCCTCATTAGGGGCTGTCTTGTAGGTAGTTGCTGTGTTGGAGGCTACAGGGCCTCATTAGGGGCTGTCTTGTAGGTAGTTGCTGTGTTGGAGGCTACAGGGCCTCATTAGGGGCTGTCTTGTAGGTAGTTGCTGTGTTGGAGGCTACGGGGCCTCATTAGGGGCTGTCTTGTAGGTAGTTGCTGTGTTGGAGGCTACCGGGCCTCATTAGGGGCTGTCTTGTAGGTAGTTGCTGTGTTGGAGGCTACAGGGCCTCATTAGGGGCTGTCTTGTAGGTAGTTCCTGTGTTGGAGGCTACAGGGCCTCATTAGGGGCTGTCTTGTAGGTAGTTGCTGTGTTGGAGGCTATAGGGCCTCATTAGGGGCTGTCTTGTAGGTAGTTGCTGTGTTGGAGGCTACAGGGCCTCATTAGGGGCTGTCTTGTAGGTAGTTGCTGTGTTGGAGGCTACAGGGCCTCATTAGGGGCTGTCTTGTAGGCAGTTGCTGTGTTGGAGGCTACAGGGCCTCATTAGGGGCTGTCTTGTAGGTAGTTGCTGTGTTGGAGGCTACAGGGCCTCATTAGGGGCTGTCTTGTAGGTAGTTGCTGTGTTGGAGGCTACAGGGCCTCATTAGGGGCTGTCTTGTAGGTAGTTGCTGTGTTGGAGGCTACAGGGCCTCGTTAGGGGCTCTCTTGTAGGTAGTTGCTGTGTTGGAGGCTAAAGGGCCTCATTAGGGGCTGTCTTGTAGGTAGTTGCTGTGTTGGAGGCTACAGGGCCTCATTAGGGGCTGTCTTGTAGGTAGTTGCTGTGTTGGAGGCTACAGGGCCTCATTAGGGGCTGTCTTGTAGGTAGTTGCTGTGTTGGAGGCTACAGGGCCTCATTAGGGGCTGTCTTGTAGGTAGTTGCTGTGTTGGAGGCTACGGGGCCTCATTAGGGGCTGTCTTGTAGGTAGTTGCTGTGTTGGAGGCTACCGGGCCTCATTAGGGGCTGTCTTGTAGGTAGTTGCTGTGTTGGAGGCTACAGGGCCTCATTAGGGGCTGTCTTGTAGGTAGTTGCTGTGTTGGAGGCTACAGGGCCTCATTAGGGGCTGTCTTGTAGATAGTTGCTGTGTTGGAGGCTATAGGGCCTCATTAGGGGCTGTCTTGTAGGTAGTTGCTGTGTTGGAGGCTACGGGGCCTCATTAGGGGCTGTCTTGTAGGTAGTTGCTGTGTTGGAGGCTACCGGGCCTCATTAGGGGCTGTCTTGTAGGTAGTTGCTGTGTTGGAGGCTACAGGGCCTCATTAGGGGCTGTCTTGTAGGTAGTTGCTGTGTTGGAGGCTACAGGGCCTCATTAGGGGCTGTCTTGTAGATAGTTGCTGTGTTGGAGGCTATAGGGCCTCATTAGGGGCTGTCTTGTAGGTAGTTGCTGTGTTGGAGGCAACAGGGCCTCATTAGGGGCTGTCTTGTAGGTAGTTGCTGTGTTGGAGGCTACAGGGCCTCGTTAGGGGCTGTCTTGTAGGTAGTTGCTGTGTTGGAGGCTACAGGGCCTCATTAGGGGCTGTCTTGTAGGTAGTTGCTGTGTTGGAGGCTACAGGGCCTCATTAGGGGCTGTCTTGTAGGTAGTTGCTGTGTTGGAGGCTATAGGGCCTCATTAGGGGCTGTCTTGTAGGTAGTTGCTGTGTTGGAGGCTACAGGTCCTCATTAGGGGCTGTCTTGTAGGTAGTTGCTGTGTTGGAGGCTACAGGGTCTCGTTAGGGGCTGTCTTGTAGGTAGATGCTGTGTTGGAGGCTACAGGGCCTCATTAGGGGCTGTCTTGTAGGTAGTTGCTGTGTTGGAGGCTACAGGGCCTCATTAGGGGCTGTCTTGTAGGTAGTTGCTGTGTTGGAGGCTATAGGGCCTCATTAGGGGCTGTCTTGTAGGTAGTTGCTGTGTTGTAGGCTACAGGTCCTCATTAGGGGCTGTCTTGTAGGTAGTTGCTGTGTTGGAGGCTACAGGGTCTCGTTAGGGGCTGTCTTGTAGGTAGATGCTGTGTTGGAGGCTACAGTGCCTCGTTAGAAGCTGTCTGTCTTGTTGGTAGTTGCTGTGTTGGAGGCTACAGGGTCTCGTTAGAGGCTGTCTTGTAGGTAGTTGCTGTGTTGGAGGCTACAGGGCCTCGTTAGGGGCTGTCTTGTAGGTAGTTGCTGTGTTGGAGGCTACAGGGCCTCATTAGGGGCTGTCTTGTAGGTAGTTGCTGTGTTGGAGGCTACAGGGTCTCGTTAGGGGCTGTCTTGTAGGTAGTTGCTGTGTTGGAGGCTACAGGGCCACGTTAGAAGCTGTCTGTCTTGTTGGTAGTTGCTGTGTTGGAGGCTACAGGGTCTCATTAGGGGCTGTCTTGTAGGTAGTTGCTGTGTTGGAGGCTACGGGGCCTCATTAGGGGCTGTCTTGTAGGTAGTTGCTGTGTTGGAGGCTACAGGGCCTCATTAGGGGCTGTCTTGTAGGTAGTTGCTGTGTTGGAGGCTACAGGGCCTCATTAGGGGCTGTCTTGTAGGTAGTTGCTGTGTTGGAGGCTATAGGGCCTCATTAGGGGCTGTCTTGTAGGTAGTTGCTGTGTTGGAGGCTACAGGGCCTCATTAGGGGCTGTCTTGTAGGTAGTTGCTGTGTTGGAGGCTACAGGGCCTCGTTAGGGGCTGTCTTGTAGGTAGTTGCTGTGTTGGAGGCTACAGGGCCTCATTAGGGGCTGTCTTGTAGGTAGTTGCTGTGTTGGATGCTACAGGGCCTCATTAGGGGCTGTCTTGTAGGTAGTTGCTGTGTTGGAGGCTATAGGGCCTCATTAGGGGCTGTCTTGTAGGTAGTTGCTGTGTTGGAGGCTACAGGTCCTCATTAGGGGCTGTCTTGTAGGTAGTTGCTGTGTTGGAGGCTACAGGGTCTCGTTAGGGGCTGTCTTGTAGGTAGATGCTGTGTTGGAGGCTACAGGGCCTCGTTAGAAGCTGTCTGTCTTGTTGGTAGTTGCTGTGTTGGAGGCTACAGGGCCTCGTTAGAGGCTGTCTTGTAGGTAGTTGCTGTGTTGGAGGCTACAGGTCCTCATTAGGGGCTGTCTTGTAGGTAGTTGCTGTGTTGGAGGCTACAAGGTCTCGTTAGGGGCTGTCTTGTAGGTAGTTGCTGTGTTGGAGGCTACAGGGCCTCGTTAGAAGCTGTCTGTCTTGTCGGTAGTTGCTGTGTTGGAGGCTACAGGGTCTCGTTAGAGGCTGTCTTGTATGTAGTTGCTGTGTTGGAGGCTACAGGTCCTCATTAGGGGCTGTCTTGTAGGTAGTTGCTGTGTTGGAGGCTACAGGGACTCGTTAGGGGCTGTCTTGTAGGTAGTTGCTGTGTTGGAGGCTACAGGGCCACGTTAGAAGCTGTCTGTCTTGTTGGTAGTTGCTGCGTTGGAGGCTACAGGGTCTCATTAGGGGCTGTCTTGTAGGTAGTTGCTGTGTTGGAGGCTACGGGGCCTCATTAGGGGCTGTCTTGTAGGTAGTTGCTGTGTTGGAGGCTACAGGGCCTCATTAGGGGCTGTCTTGTAGGTAGTTGCTGTGTTGGAGGCTACAGGGCCTCGTTAGGGGCTGTCTTGTAGGTAGTTGCTGTGTTGGAGGCTACAGGGCCTCATTAGGGGCTGTCTTGTAGGTAGTTGCTGTGTTGGAGGCTACAGGGCCTCATTAGGGGCTGTCTTGTAGGTAGTTGCTGTGTTGGAGGCTACAGGGCCTCGTTAGGGGCTCTCTTGTAGGTAGTTGCTGTGTTGGAGGCTACAGGGCCTCATTAGGGGCTGTCTTGTAGGTAGTTGCTGTGTTGGAGGCTACAGGGCCTCATTAGGGGCTGTCTTGTAGGTAGTTGCTGTGTTGGAGGCTACAGGGCCTCATTAGGGACTGTCTTGTAGGTAATTGCTGTGTTGGAGGCTACAGGGTCTCATTAGGGGCTGTCTTGTAGGTAGTTGCTGTGTTGGAGGCTACAGGGCCTCGTTAGGGTCTGTCTTGTAGGTAGTTGCTGTGTTGGAGGCTACAGGGCCTCATTAGGGGCTGTCTTGTAGGTAGTTCCTGTGTTGGAGGCTACAGGGCCTCATTAGGGGCTGTCTTGTAGGTAGTTGCTGTGTTGGAGGCTATAGGGCCTCATTAGGGGCTGTCTTGTAGGTAGTTGCTGTGTTGGAGTCTACAGGGCCTCATTAGGGGCTGTCTTGTAGGTAGTTGCTGTGTTGGAGGCTACAGGGCCTCATTAGGGGCTGTCTTGTAGGCAGTTGCTGTGTTGGAGGCTACAGGGCCTCATTAGGGGCTGTCTTGTAGGTAGTTGCTGTGTTGGAGGCTACAGGGCCTCATTAGGGGCTTGTCTTGTAGGTAGTTGCTGTGTTGGAGGCTACAGGGCCTCATTAGGGGCTGTCTTGTAGGTAGTTGCTGTGTTGGAGGCTACAGGGCCTCGTTAGGGGCTCTCTTGTAGGTAGTTGCTGTGTTGGAGGCTAAAGGGCCTCATTAGGGGCTGTCTTGTAGGTAGTTGCTGTGTTGGAGGCTACAGGGCCTCGTTAGGGGCTGTCTTGTAGGCAGTTGCTGTGTTGGAGGCTACAGGGCCTCATTAGGGGCTGTCTTGTAGGTAGTTGCTGTGTTGGAGGCTACAGGGCCTCATTAGGGGCTGTCTTGTAGGTAGTTCCTGTGTTGGAGGCTACAGGGCCTCATTAGGGGCTGTCTTGTAGGTAGTTGCTGTGTTGGAGGCTATAGGGCCTCATTAGGGGCTGTCTTGTAGGTAGTTGCTGTGTTGGAGGCTACAGGGCCTCATTAGGGGCTGTCTTGTAGGTAGTTGCTGTGTTGGAGGCTACAGGGCCTCGTTAGGGGCTGTCTTGTAGGCAGTTGCTGTGTTGGAGGCTACAGGGCCTCATTAGGGGCTGTCTTGTAGGTAGTTGCTGTGTTGGAGGCTACAGGGCCTCATTAGGGGCTGTCTTGTAGGTAGTTGCTGTGTTGGAGGCTACAGGGCCTCATTAGGGGCTGTCTTGTAGGTAGTTGCTGTGTTGGAGGCTACAGGGCCTCGTTAGGGGCTCTCTTGTAGGTAGTTGCTGTGTTGGAGGCTAAAGGGCCTCATTAGGGGCTGTCTTGTAGGTAGTTGCTGTGTTGGAGGCTACAGGGCCTCTTTAGGGGCTGTCTTGTAGGTAGTTGCTGTGTTGGAGGCTACAGGGCCTCATTAGGGGCTGTCTTGTAGGTAGTTGCTGTGTTGGAGACTACAGGGCCTCATTAGGGGCTGTCTTGTAGGTAGTTGCTGTGTTGGAGGCTACAGGGCCTCGTTAGGGTCTGTCTTGTAGGTAGTTGCTGTGTTGGAGGCTACAGGGCCACATTAGGGGCTGTCTTGTAGGTAGTTCCTGTGTTGGAGGCTACAGGGCCTCGTTAGGGGCTGTCTTGTAGGTAGTTGCTGTGTTGGAGGCTACAGGGCCTCATTAGGGGCTGTCTTGTAGGTAGTTGCTGTGTTGGAGGCTACAGGGCCTCATTAGGGGCTGTCTTGTAGGTAGTTTTTGTGTTGGAGGCTACAGGGCCTCATTAGGGGCTGTCTTGTAGGTAGTTGCTGTGTTGGAGGCTACAGGGCCTCATTAGGGGCTGTCTTGTAGGTAGTTTTTGTGTTGGAGGCTACAGGGCCTCATTAGGGGCTGTCTTGTAGGTAGTTGCTGTGTTGGAGGCTACAGGTCCTCATTAGGGGCTGTCTTGTAGGTAGTTGCTGTGTTGGAGGCTACAGGGTCTCGTTAGGGGCTGTCTTGTAGGTAGATGCTGTGTTGGAGGCTACAGGGCCTCGTTAGAAGCTGTCTGTCTTGTTGGTAGTTGCTGTGTTGGAGGCTACAGGGTCTCGTTAGAGGCTGTCTTGTAGGTAGTTGCTGTGTTGGAGGCTACAGGTCCTCATTAGGGGCTGTCTTGTAGGTAGTTGCTGTGTTGGAGGCTACAAGGTCTCGTTAGGGGCTGTCTTGTAGGTAGTTGCTGTGTTGGAGGCTACAGGGCCTCGTTAGAAGCTGTCTGTCTTGTCGGTAGTTGCTGTGTTGGAGGCTACAGGGTCTCGTTAGAGGCTGTCTTGTATGTAGTTGCTGTGTTGGAGGCTACAGGTCCTCATTAGGGGCTGTCTTGTAGGTAGTTGCTGTGTTGGAGGCTACAGGGACTCGTTAGGGGCTGTCTTGTAGGTAGTTGCTGTGTTGGAGGCTACAGGGCCACGTTAGAAGCTGTCTGTCTTGTTGGTAGTTGCTGCGTTGGAGGCTACAGGGTCTCATTAGGGGCTGTCTTGTAGGTAGTTGCTGTGTTGGAGGCTACGGGGCCTCATTAGGGGCTGTCTTGTAGGTAGTTGCTGTGTTGGAGGCTACAGGGCCTCATTAGGGGCTGTCTTGTAAGTAGTTGCTGTGTTGGAGGCTACAGGGCCTCATTAGGGGCTGTCTTGTAGGTAGTTGCTGTGTTGGAGGCTACAGGGCCCCATTAGGGGCTGTCTTGTAGGTAGTTGCTGTGTTGGAGGCTACAGGGCCTCGTTAGGGGCTGTCTTGTAGGTAGTTGCTGTGTTGGAGGCTACAGGGCCTCATTAGGGGCTGTCTTGTAGGTAGTTGCTGTGTTGGAGGCTACAGGGCCTCATTAGGGGCTGTCTTGTAGGTAGTTGCTGTGTTGGAGGCTACAGGGCCTCATTAGGGGCTGTCTTGTAGGTAGTTGCTGTGTTGGAGGCTACAGGGCCTCGTTAGGGGCTCTATTGTAGGTAGTTGCTGTGTTGGAGGCTACAGGGCCTCATTAGGGGCTGTCTTGTAGGTAGTTGCTGTGTTGGAGGCTACAGGGCCTCATTAGGGGCTGTCTTGTAGGTAGTTGCTGTGTTGGAGGCTACAGGGCCTCATTAGGGACTGTCTTGTAGGTAATTGCTGTGTTGGAGGCTACAGGGTCTCATTAGGGGCTGTCTTGTAGGTAGTTGCTGTGTTGGAGGCTACAGGGCCTCGTTAGGGTCTGTCTTGTAGGTAGTTGCTGTGTTGGAGGCTACAGGGCCTCATTAGGGGCTGTCTTGTAGGTAGTTCCTGTGTTGGAGGCTACAGGGCCTCATTAGGGGCTGTCTTGTAGGTAGTTGCTGTGTTGGAGGCTATAGGGCCTCATTAGGGGCTGTCTTGTAGGTAGTTGCTGTGTTGGAGGCTACAGGGCCTCATTAGGGGCTGTCTTGTAGGTAGTTGCTGTGTTGGAGGCTACAGGGCCTCGTTAGGGGCTGTCTTGTAGGCAGTTGCTGTGTTGGAGGCTACAGGGCCTCATTAGGGGCTGTCTTGTAGGTAGTTGCTGTGTTGGAGGCTACAGGGCCTCATTAGGGGCTGTCTTGTAGGTAGTTGCTGTGTTGGAGGCTACAGGGCCTCATTAGGGGCTGTCTTGTAGGTAGTTGCTGTGTTGGAGGCTACAGGGCCTCGTTAGGGGCTCTCTTGTAGGTAGTTGCTGTGTTGGAGGCTAAAGGGCCTCATTAGGGGCTGTCTTGTAGGTAGTTGCTGTGTTGGAGGCTACAGGGCCTCTTTAGGGGCTGTCTTGTAGGTAGTTGCTGTGTTGGAGGCTACAGGGCCTCATTAGGGGCTGTCTTGTAGGTAGTTGCTGTGTTGGAGACTACAGGGCCTCATTAGGGGCTGTCTTGTAGGTAGTTGCTGTGTTGGAGGCTACAGGGCCTCGTTAGGGTCTGTCTTGTAGGTAGTTGCTGTGTTGGAGGCTACAGGGCCACATTAGGGGCTGTCTTGTAGGTAGTTCCTGTGTTGGAGGCTACAGGGCCTCGTTAGGGGCTGTCTTGTAGGTAGTTGCTGTGTTGGAGGCTACAGGGCCTCATTAGGGGCTGTCTTGTAGGTAGTTGCTGTGTTGGAGGCTACAGGGCCTCATTAGGGGCTGTCTTGTAGGTAGTTTTTGTGTTGGAGGCTACAGGGCCTCATTAGGGGCTGTCTTGTAGGTAGTTGCTGTGTTGGAGGCTACAGGGCCTCATTAGGGGCTGTCTTGTAGGTAGTTTTTGTGTTGGAGGCTACAGGGCCTCATTAGGGGCTGTCTTGTAGGTAGATGCTGTGTTGGAGGCTACAGGGCCTCATTAGGGGCTGTCTTGTAGGTAGTTGCTGTGTTGGAGGCTACAGGGCCTCATTAGGGTCTGTCTTGTAGGAAGTTGCTGTGTTGGAGGCTACAGGGCCTCGTTAGGGGCTGTCTTGTAGGTAGTTGCTGTGTTGGAGGCTACAGGGCCTCATTAGGGGCTGTCTTGTAGGTAGTTGCTGTGTTGGAGGCTACAGGTCTCATTAGGGGCTGTCTTGTAGGTAGTTGCTGTGTTGGAGGCTACAAGGTCTCATTAGGGGCTGTCTTGTAGGTAGTTGCTGTGTTGGAGGCTACAGGGCCTCATTAGGGGCTGTCTTGTAGGTAGTTGCTGTGTTGGAGGCTACAGGGCCTCATTAGGGGCTGTCTTGTAGGTAGTTGCTGTGTTGGAGGCTACAGGGCCTCATTAGGGGCTGTCTTGTAGGTCGTTGCTGTGTTGGAGGCTACAGGGCCTCATTAGGGGCTGTCTTGTAGGTAGTTGTTGTGTTGGAGGCTACAGGGCCTCGTTTGGGGCTGTCTTGTAGGTAGTTGCTGTGTTGGAGGCTACATGGCCTCATTAGGGGCTGTCTTGTAGGTAGTTGCTGTGTTGGAGGCTACAGGGCCTCATTAGGGGCTGTCTTGTAGGTAGTTGCTGTGTTGGAGGCTACAGGGCCTCGTTAGGGGCTGTCTTGTAGGTAGTTGCTGTGTTGGAGGCTACAGGGCCTCATTAGGGGCAGTCTTGTAGGTAGTTGCTGTGTTGGAGGCTACAGGGCCTCATTAGGGGCTGTCTTGTAGGTAGTTGCTGTGTTGGAGGCTACAGGGCCTCATTAGGGGCTGTCTTGTAGGTAGTTGCTGTGTTGGAGGCTACAGGGCCTCGTTAGGGGCTCTCTTGTAGGTAGTTGCTGTGTTGGAGGCTACAGGGCCTCATTAGGGGCTGTCTTGTAGGTAGTTGCTGTGTTGGAGGCTACAGGGCCTCATTAGGGGCTGTCTTGTAGGTAGTTGCTGTGTTGGAGGCTACAGGGCCTCATTAGGGACTGTCTTGTAGGTAATTGCTGTGTTGGAGGCTACAGGGTCTCATTAGGGGCTGTCTTGTAGGTAGTTGCTGTGTTGGAGGCTACAGGGCCTCGTTAGGGTCTGTCTTGTAGGTAGTTGCTGTGTTGGAGGCTACAGGGCCTCATTAGGGTCTGTCTTGTAGGTAGTTCCTGTGTTGGAGGCTACAGGGCCTCATTAGGGGCTGTCTTGTAGGTAGTTGCTGTGTTGGAGGCTATAGGGCCTCATTAGGGGCTGTCTTGTAGGTAGTTGCTGTGTTGGAGGCTACAGGGCCTCATTAGGGGCTGTCTTGTAGGTAGTTGCTGTGTTGGAGGCTACAGGGCCTCGTTAGGGGCTGTCTTGTAGGCAGTTGCTGTGTTGGAGGCTACAGGGCCTCATTAGGGGCTGTCTTGTAGGTAGTTGCTGTGTTGGAGGCTACAGGGCCTCATTAGGGGCTCTCTTGTAGGTAGTTGCTGTGTTGGAGGCTAAAGGGCCTCATTAGGGGCTGTCTTGTAGGTAGTTGCTGTGTTGGAGGCTACAGGGCCTCTTTAGGGGCTGTCTTGTAGGTAGTTGCTGTGTTGGAGGCTACAGGGCCTCATTAGGGGCTGTCTTGTAGGTAGTTGCTGTGTTGGAGACTACAGGGCCTCATTAGGGGCTGTCTTGTAGGTAGTTGCTGTGTTGGAGGCTACAGGGCCTCGTTAGGGTCTGTCTTGTAGGTAGTTGCTGTGTTGGAGTCTACAGGGCCTCATTAGGGGCTGTCTTGTAGGTAGTTCCTGTGTTGGAGGCTACAGGGCCTCGTTAGGGGCTGTCTTGTAGGTAGTTGCTGTGTTGGAGGCTACAGGGCCTCATTAGGGGCTGTCTTGTAGGTAGTTGCTGTGTTGGAGGCTACAGGGCCTCATTAGGGGCTGTCTTGTAGGTAGTTTTTGTGTTGGAGGCTACAGGGCCTCATTAGGGGCTGTCTTGTAGGTAGTTGCTGTGTTGGAGGCTACAGGGCCTCATTAGGGGCTGTCTTGTAGGTAGTTTTTGTGTTGGAGGCTACAGGGCCTCATTAGGGGCTGTCTTGTAGGTAGATGCTGTGTTGGAGGCTACAGGGCCTCATTAGGGGCTGTCTTGTAGGTAGTTGCTGTGTTGGAGGCTACAGGGCCTCATTAGGGGCTGTCTTGTAGGTAGTTGCTGTGTTGGAGGCTACAGGGCCTCGTTAGGGGCTGTCTTGTAGGTAGTTGCTGTGTTGGAGGCTACAGGGCCTCATTAGGGGCTGTCTTGTAGGTAGTTGCTGTGTTGGAGGCTACAGGTCTCATTAGGGGCTGTCTTGTAGGTAGTTGCTGTGTTGGAGGCTACAAGGTCTCATTAGGGGCTGTCTTGTAGGTAGTTGCTGTGTTGGAGGCTACAGGGCCTCATTAGGGGCTGTCTTGTAGGTAGTTGCTGTGTTGGAGGCTACAGGGCCTCATTAGGGGCTGTCTTGTAGGTAGCTGCTGTGTTGGAGGCTACAGGGCCTCATTAGGGGCTGTCTTGTAGGTCGTTGCTGTGTTGGAGGCTACAGGGCCTCATTAGGGGCTGTCTTGTAGGTAGTTGTTGTGTTGGAGGCTACAGGGCCTCGTTTGGGGCTGTCTTGTAGGTAGTTGCTGTGTTGGAGGCTACATGGCCTCATTAGGGGCTGTCTTGTAGGTAGTTGCTGTGTTGGAGGCTACAGGGCCTCATTAGGGGCTGTCTTGTAGGTAGTTTTTGTGTTGGAGGCTACAGGGCCTCATTAGGGGCTGTCTTGTAGGTAGTTGCTGTGTTGGAGGCTACAGGGCCTCATTAGGGGCTGTCTTGTAGGTAGTTTTTGTGTTGGAGGCTACAGGGCCTCATTAGGGGCTGTCTTGTAGGTAGATGCTGTGTTGGAGGCTACAGGGCCTCATTAGGGGCTGTCTTGTAGGTAGTTGCTGTGTTGGAGGCTACAGGGCCTCATTAGGGGCTGTCTTGTAGGTAGTTGCTGTGTTGGAGGCTACAGGGCCTCGTTAGGGGCTGTCTTGTAGGTAGTTGCTGTGTTGGAGGCTACAGGGCCTCATTAGGGGCTGTCTTGTAGGTAGTTGCTGTGTTGGAGGCTACAGGTCTCATTAGGGGCTGTCTTGTAGGTAGTTGCTGTGTTGGAGGCTACAAGGTCTCATTAGGGGCTGTCTTGTAGGTAGTTGCTGTGTTGGAGGCTACAGGGCCTCATTAGGGGCTGTCTTGTAGGTAGTTGCTGTGTTGGAGGCTACAGGGCCTCATTAGGGGCTGTCTTGTAGGTAGTTGCTGTGTTGGAGGCTACAGGGCCTCATTAGGGGCTGTCTTGTAGGTCGTTGCTGTGTTGGAGGCTACAGGGCCTCATTAGGGGCTGTCTTGTAGGTAGTTGTTGTGTTGGAGGCTACAGGGCCTCGTTTGGGGCTGTCTTGTAGGTAGTTGCTGTGTTGGAGGCTACATGGCCTCATTAGGGGCTGTCTTGTAGGTAGTTGCTGTGTTGGAGGCTACAGGGCCTCATTAGGGGCTGTCTTGTAGGTAGTTGCCGTGTTGGAGGCTACAGGGCCTCATTAGGGGCTGTCTTGTAGGTAGTTGTTGTGGAGCTGCCTGGTTATCAGCACCCTCTTTACCCTTAGACATCTCTCACACGGAGGGAATTCCTCTGAACAGAGAGGCGGTAGCTGTCAGAGGTCTGAGTCTAAGAGTCTAGTTGGTTAATGCTGCTGTGGGATCTGTGTTGTCGGTAGGGAGTCTTTGGGCCATCTGGATATTAGGAACACATCTCACCCAACACAATCTGATTCTTCAACTGAAATACCTTTCTCTGATTGGTTTGGATAGTGTGTGGCAGCTGCCGTCAACAGACCGGTCGTCTGACTAACAGCTCTCTCCTGTCTGTCTTTGTGTCCCCCGTTATGTTCTCCGGGATCAGCAGTGACCTCTGCTTTTAGGACGACACACTCTTCCACACACACCTCACCGTGAGGATTTAAACCGAGGCACGCTACGCACGGACACACAGGTAAAGTACGCTACTCACACACACTGGTAACATACAGGTAATATACAGGTAACATACAGGTAATATACAGGTAACATACAGGTAACATACAGGTAATATACAGGTAATATACAGGTAACATACAGGTAATATACAGGTAACATACAGGTAATATACAGGTAACATACAGGTAATATACAGGTAATATACAGGTAACATACAGGTAATATACAGGTAACATACAGGTAATATACAGGTAACATACAGGTAATATACAGGTAATAACAGGTACCATTCAGGTAACATACAGGTAACATATAGGACAGGTAACATACAGGTAACATACAGGTAATATACAGGTAATATACAGGTAACATACAGGTAACATACAGGTAACATACAGGTAATATACAGGTAATATACAGGTAACATACAGGTAACATACAGGTAACATACAGGTAACATACAGGTAACATACAGGTAATATACAGGTAATATACAGGTAATATACAGGTAACATACAGGTAACATACAGGTAATATACAGGTAATATACAGGTAACATACAGGTAACATACAGGTAATATACAGGTAATATAGGTGTTATTTAGGTGTTATTTTTCAGGCATAAACTGTTCTTAGCTAACAGCTGTGTGTGTACGTGTTCGTGTGTGTGGGTGTGTATAGCAGGTCTCCAGTAGAGGACATGGTGGGTCTCTAACAGCCAATCAGGATGCCGAAGAAAGACAACAAGAAAGACAAGAAAGGAGGCAAGCCGGAACCTGAGAAACAGAAAGAGGAGGTAAAGACAGGGAAAGATGACAGAAAGAAGGGAGGAAAGGAGGACAAGAAAGGAGGGAAGAAAGGCAAGGAGGAGCCTCCCACAAAAAGAAAAGGACAACAGGAGGACAAGAAAGGAAAAGATAAAGGGAAGGCAAAGAAGGAGGAGTCAGAAGAGGAGTTCCTGAGTGAGGAAGAGGAGGAGGAGGAGGAGGAAGAGGAAAACTCTGATGATGATAGAGGGAGGGGTCGAGGGGGTAAATCTGCTAAGGGGAAGTCCCATGGTCGCGGTGGGGATGAAGATGAAGAATACGAAGAGGAAGAAGACGAGGAAGAGGAGGACGAGGACGAGGACGACAGGAAGCGCAAGAAGAAGTCTAAAGATGGCCGTCATCATAAAGACAAAGGAGGGAAGGGAGAAGAGAAAAACAAGAAGAAAGAGAAGAGGAAGAAGGAGGTGTCTCCAGAACCTCCAGTTAAAGAGCTCCCTAAGAAGGGTCTGAAAAACTTGTCCAGGATGTTCATGAGGTTTTCGGGGGTCCGGAGACGGAGGAACTCCAGGAAGAAGATGGGAGGAACCTCCAGACTGTTCATGGGCCTGGGGAAACGTCTACGCAAGTATGGACCTATTTCATTTTTTAACTTTACATTATTTACTGTAACGCCTTTGAGATCGTTACACAATAGTCCAGGGATTGTAATGCCTTTGAGATCGTTACACAATAGTCCAGGGATTGTAATGCCTTTGAGATCGTTACACAATAGTCCAGGGATTGTATTGCCTTTGAGATCGTTACACAATAGTCCAGGGATTGTAATGCCTTTGAGATCGTTACACAATAGTCCAGGGATTGTAATGCCTTTGAGATCGTTACACAATAGTCCAGGGATTGTAATGCCTTTGAGATCGTTACACAATAGTCCAGGGATTGTAATGCCTTTGAGATCGTTACACAATAGTCCAGGGATTGTAATGCCTTTGAGATCGTTACACAATAGTCCAGGGATTGTAATGCCTTTGAGATCGTTACACAATAGTCCAGGGATTGTAATGCCTTTGAGATCGTTACACAATAGTCCAGGGATTGTAATGCCTTTGAGATCGTTACACAATAGTCCAGGGATTGTAATGCCTTTGAGATCGTTACACAATAGTCCAGGGATTGTAATGCCTTTGAGATCGTTACACAATAGTCCAGGGATTGTAATGCCTTTGAGATCGTTACACAATAGTCCAGGGATTGTAATGCCTTTGAGATCGTTACACAAAAGTCCAGGGATTGTAATGCCTTTGAGATCGTTACACAAAAGTCCAGGGATTGTAATGCCTTTGAGATCGTTACACAATAGTCCAGGGATTGTAATGCCTTTGAGATCGTTACACAATAGTCCAGGGATTGTAATGCCTTTGAGATCGTTACACAATAGTCCAGGGATTGTAATGCCTTTGAGATCGTTACACAATAGTCCAGGGATTGTATTGCCTTTGAGATCGTTACACAATAGTCCAGGGATTGTAATGCCTTTGAGATCGTTACGCAATAGTCCAGGGATTGTAATGCCTTTGAGATCGTTACGCAATAGTCCAGGGATTGTAATGCCTTTGAGATCGTTACGCAATAGTCCAGGGATTGTAATGCCTTTGAGATCGTTACGCAATAGTCCAGGGATTGTAATGCCTTTGAGATCGTTACGCAATAGTCCAGGGATTGTAATGCCTTTGAGATCGTTACACAATAGTCCAGGGATTGTAATGCCTTTGAGATCGTTACACAATAGTCCAGGGATTGTAGCCTTTGAGATCGTTACACAATAGTCCAGGGATTGTAATGCCTTTGAGATCGTTACACAATAGTCCAGGGATTGTAATGCCTTTGAGATGAGATCGTTACACAATAGTCCAGGGATTGTATTGCCTTTGAGATCGTTACACAATAGTCCAGGGATTGTAATGCCTTTGAGATCGTTACACAATAGTCCAGGGATTGTATTGCCTTTGAGATCGTTACACAATAGTCCAGGGATTGTAATGCCTTTGAGATCGTTACACAATAGTCCAGGGATTGTATTGCCTTTGAGATCGTTACACAATAGTCCAGGGATTGTAATGCCTTTGAGATCGTTACACAATAGTCCAGGGATTGTAATGCCTTTGAGATCGTTACACAATCGTCCAGGGATTGTAATGCCTTTGAGATCTTACACAATAGTCCAGGGATTGTAATGCCTTTGAGATCGTTACACAATAGTCCAGGGATTGTAATGCCTTTGAGATCGTTACACAATAGTCCAGGGATTGTAATGCCTTTGAGATCGTTACACAATAGTCCAGGGATTGTAATGCCTTTGAGATCGTTACACAATAGTCCAGGGATTGTAATGCATTTGAGATCGTTACACAATAGTCCAGGGATTGTAATGCCTTTGAGATCGTTACACAATAGTCCAGGGATTGTAATGCCTTTGAGATCGTTACACAAAAGTCCAGGGATTGTAATGCCTTTGAGATCGTTACACAATAGTCCAGGGATTGTAATGCCTTTGAGATCGTTACACAATAGTCCAGGGATTGTAATGCCTTTGAGATCGTTACGCAATAGTCCAGGGATTGTAATGCCTTTGAGATCGTTACACAATAGTCCAGGGATTGTAATGCCTTTGAGATCGTTACACAATAGTCCAGGGATTGTAATGCCTTTGAGATCGTTACGCAATAGTCCAGGGATTGTAATGCCTTTGAGATCGTTACACAATAGTCCAGGGATTGTAATGCCTTTGAGATCGTTACACAATAGTCCAGGGATTGTAGCCTTTGAGATCGTTACACAATAGTCCAGGGATTGTAATGCCTTTGAGATCGTTACACAATAGTCCAGGGATTGTAATGCCTTTGAGATGAGATCGTTACACAATAGTCCAGGGATTGTATTGCCTTTGAGATCGTTACACAATAGTCCAGGGATTGTAATGCCTTTGAGATCGTTACACAATAGTCCAGGGATTGTATTGCCTTTGAGATCGTTACACAATAGTCCAGGGATTGTAATGCCTTTGAGATCGTTACACAATAGTCCAGGGATTGTAATGCCTTTGAGATCGTTACACAATAGTCCAGGGATTGTAATGCCTTTGAGATGAGATCGTTACACAATAGTCCAGGGATTGTATTGCCTTTGAGATCGTTACACAATAGTCCAGGGATTGTAATGCCTTTGAGATCGTTACACAATAGTCCAGGGATTGTAATGCCTTTGAGATCGTTACACAATAGTCCAGGGATTGTAATGCCTTTGAGATCGTTACACAATAGTCCAGGGATTGTAATGCCTTTGAGATCGTTACACAATAGTCCAGGGATTGTAATGCCTTTGAGATCGTTACACAATAGTCCAGGGATTGTAATGCCTTTGAGATCGTTACACAATAGTCCAGGGATTGTAATGCCTTTGAGATCGTTACACAATAGTCCAGGGATTGTAATGCCTTTGAGATCGTTACGCAATAGTCCAGGGATTGTAATGCCTTTGAGATCGTTACACAATAGTCCAGGGATTGTAATGCCTTTGAGATCGTTACACAATAGTCCAGGGATTGTAATGCCTTTGAGATCGTTACGCAATAGTCCAGGGATTGTAATGCCTTTGAGATCGTTACGCAATAGTCCAGGGATTGTAATGCCTTTGAGATCGTTACGCAATAGTCCAGGGATTGTAATGCCTTTGAGATCGTTACACAATAGTCCAGGGATTGTAATGCCTTTGAGATCGTTACACAATAGTCCAGGGATTGTAGCCTTTGAGATCGTTACACAATAGTCCAGGGATTGTAATGCCTTTGAGATCGTTACACAATAGTCCAGGGATTGTAATGCCTTTGAGATCGTTACACAATAGTCCAGGGATTGTAATGCCTTTGAGATCGTTACACAATAGTCCAGGGATTGTAATGCCTTTGAGATCGTTACACAATAGTCCAGGGATTGTAATGCCTTTGAGATCTTACACAATAGTCCAGGGATTGTAATGCCTTTGAGATCGTTACACAATAGTCCAGGGATTGTAATGCCTTTGAGATCGTTACACAATAGTCCAGGGATTGTAATGCCTTTGAGATCGTTACACAATAGTCCAGGGATTGTAATGCCTTTGAGATCGTTACACAATAGTCCAGGGATTGTAATGCCTTTGAGATCGTTACACAATAGTCCAGGGATTGTAATGCCTTTGAGATCGTTACACAATAGTCCAGGGATTGTAATGCCTTTGAGATCGTTACACAATAGTCCAGGGATTGTAATGCCTTTGAGATGAGATCGTTACACAATAGTCCAGGGATTGTAATGCCTTTGAGATCGTTACACAATAGTCCAGGGATTGTAATGCCTTTGAGATCGTTACACAATAGTCCAGGGATTGTATTGCCTTTGAGATCGTTACACAATAGTCCAGGGATTGTAATGCCTTTGAGATCGTTACACAATAGTCCAGGGATTGTAATGCCTTTGAGATCGTTACACAATAGTCCAGGGATTGTAATGCCTTTGAGATCGTTACACAATAGTCCAGGGATTGTAATGCCTTTGAGATCGTTACACAATCGTCCAGGGATTGTAATGCCTTTGAGATCTTACACAATAGTCCAGGGATTGTAATGCCTTTGAGATCGTTACACAATAGTCCAGGGATTGTAATGCCTTTGAGATCGTTACACAATAGTCCAGGGATTGTAATGCCTTTGAGATCGTTACACAATAGTCCAGGGATTGTAATGCCTTTGAGATCGTTACACAATAGTCCAGGGATTGTAATGCCTTTGAGATCGTTACACAATAGTCCAGGGATTGTAATGCCTTTGAGATCGTTACACAATAGTCCAGGGATCACCGGTAATAATCTTTTTATAGTTCCATAACTATACTTTACTCCCTCCTTCCCTCCTTCCCTCCCTCCCCCGCTTCCTCCCTCCCCCGCTCCCTCCCTCCCTCCCCCTCCCCCCCTCCCCCCTCCCCCCTCCCTCCCTCCCCCCTCCCTCCCTCCCTCCCTCCCTCCCCCGCTTCCTCCCTCCCACCCTCCCTCCCTCCCTCACCGCGCTTCCTCCCTCCCTCCATTGAACCCTCCCTCACTTCCTCCCTCCCTCCCCCGCTTCCTCCCTCCCTCCCCCGCTTCCTCCCTCCCTCCCTCACTTCCTCCCTCCCTCCCTCCCTTTCCCTCCACAGAAACCGCGAGAACAAGGTGAAGAAGAAGACGCGCAGGGAGTCAATACTGAAAAACACATCTAAATTCATGATACGGTTCAACCACTCCAAGAAGGTCAAGAAGTTGAAAGAGAAGGAGGCGAAGGAGAAGGAGGAGAAGGATGGAGGGAAAAAGCAGTCCTACATGTTGATCAGACTGGGGAGAGGAACAGAAGGACAAGAGAAGAAAGTTGGGTTCTTCAACGGTCTGTTCAGGAAGAAAACGGCCAACGGAGCACCGGACTTCAAGGCCCAGAGTCATTTGCTAGGGCAGGTTGCCGGGGCCACCAACTGGCTGACCAAGAGGTTTATCTCTACCAAGCATCGTCAGAGTGCCATGGGGGGACTGGGCTGGGCAGGGGGTGGGCAGAGATCAGGGTTTGGCCGTCAGGGAGGAGGGGGTCACAGCCGACAGGTCAGCACGAAGGGTCAGCAGGCACAGCGGGATCGTACCTATGGGTATCAGAACGGTGGCTATCAGCATGACGACGATGGGGATGATGTGTACGAGTACACAGAGGGGTACGACCAGCAGGTCATGGGGGGGTATGACCCCCGGGGGGTGGCAGGAGCAGGGGGATATCAGAGGCGGTCTGTAAAGGCTCACGGTGGTCATGGTTACAGTTGTGGTCATACTGGTTACGATGATCAGGAGGACCCCTACGGGCAGCAGCAGGTTGCCGGGGGGCGGGGCGATCAGGGGTATTACTATGACGACACAGGTGAGTACTACGATGTTCCGTCGCAGGACCTGGGTTATTACGAGGACGAGCCGGGGCTCTACGATGACGGGGGTGGTTACTACGATGACCAGCAGGGTCTCTATGACGACGAGGGCTGTGAATACTATGACCCCTACCAACAGCAACAACAACAACAGAGTTACTATGACGACCAGGTCGCCATGGGGGGTTACTACGGGCAGCAGCCGATGGGGATGTACGGCGAGGAAGGCGGGGCGATGGAGTACTATGACCCAATGGGAGCAGGGCAGGAGTACGATGAGTATGGCAATGTCTATGACGAGCAGATGATTATGGACCCCCAGCAAGGTCACTACGACAACGGGATGCAGGGCCAGGGGGGATTCTATGACGACGGGATGGGTGTGTATGAGGAGATGATGATGGGAGGTAGAGGGGGAGGTGGTCTTTACCAGGACTACCAGCTGCACTACAGCGAAGAGGGACTACCTTTCCCAGACTTCTCCTACAATGCCTACAACTCCCAGCAGCCAGGAACACAGATGCCTTATGGTTATGACCCCATGGGGGGAGAGATCCCCCTGCAGGGGGCTGAGATGGCCTTCAGAGTGCCCAGGCCTCAGGTACGTCTGTTTGGGAAGGAGCATCTGGACGTTCCCCCGGCACCTTTCCCCCCTCGTCCGCTACCCGGTCACCATGACGACATCCTATCGGAGATACAGTATGAGGAGCAGGACATGTCGATGATGTCACCACAGCAACAGCTGTTGGCCCAGCAACAGAAGATGATGTCGCAGCAGCAACAGATGATGGAGCAACAACAGCTGCTGATGTCACAGCTGACCACACCGCAAGAACAGATGATGTCACCGCACGGTATGACGATGTCACCAAAACAGCAGATGATTGACGACATGATGATGCAACAGCAACAACAGATGATGTCACCACACGATACGATGATGTCACAACAGCAGCCGATGATGTCACCACAGCAACAGATGGACGACATTATGATGCAACAGCAACTACATATGATGTCACGGCAACAAGGCATGATGTCCCCACACAATATGACGATGTCACCACCTCAACAAATGATGTCAGCACAACAACAAATGATGGACGACATTATGATGCAACAGCAATTACATATGATGTCACAGCAACAACAGGTGTTGTCGCCACACGATATGATGATGTCACCACAACAACAGATGATGTCAGAGCGGATGCCACAGGCCCCTACCCCGACGGCCATGTTGATAAAGCAGCATAACGCCCCGAATGGGATGGGCGGGGCCATGATGGGCGGACCAATGGGGTACCCAGGAACCCCTGTGATGCCCCGCTCCCCCCGGATGTCCCCCCACCCCCAGCGAGCCCACCCTTCCCCGATGATGATGTCACCCCAGCAGCAGATGATGTCCCAGCATCCCTCCCCCCGGGGCTCACCCCTGCCCACCCGCAGCCTCTCCCCATCCCCCCAGCCCTCCATGAGAGGCTTCCCTCCCCTCGGCCAGAGACCCTCCTCTGTTCTCCACAGGAGGATGTCTCCCCCCTCATCCTTCATGGCCTCACCCCACTCCCCGCATCGACGACTCCAGCCCCAGCGCCCCCCTTCCCTGGCCCTCTCCCCCCGCCGCCCCCCGTCTCCCCCCATCTCCCCCCGAGCATCCATGATCCGACGCTCTCCCCCCTCCTCCCCCCGCAGCTCCATATGCAGAGTTATGCCTCCCCCCTCCTCACCCTCTCCCTCCCGTTTGGGGGCAGGAAGTCCTTTTGGAGCGAGGAAGGTCCTACGCGGCACTCCCTCCCCCTCCTCCCCCCGTCGTCCCTCCCCCCGTCGTGCCTCCCCCCCTGCCTCCCCCCAGGTCAGGACAAGACCAAGGGACTCCATCCACCTCCCACCCTCCTCCCCCATCTCAATGCGAGCCTCCCCATCTCCCTCCAGACGTAGTTTCTCTCCCGCACATCGCCCCGCCTCCCCCACCCTCTCCCACCACTCCACGCGTCTCCTGCGACAGGGCGAAACCCCTCTGGTGCGCCCACGGTTCGGAGGTCGCGGCCCCGTTCCCATGGGAACCGTCAGACCTTCCCCCATGGGAAGACGAGGACGACCGATGGCCCCAACCCAGAACGTCCCTCCCTTTAGAGCCTCAGTCCGCTCCAACCACACTGCCCTCACCCTCTCACCCCGCCTCTCTCCCCGCCTCACACACCACCCCTCACCCCAGATAGGCCATCGCCCTCCTCTAAGCCACAGGGAGTCGGGAAGGTACCTCCCTGGGAGACCCGTAGGCCGTGGTCGTCCCCTGATAAAGAGACAGTCTATTCGTGGGCCGGGCATGCCACCTCCCTCTCCCCAACCCTCTCTCAAATGCTACCCTCCCCTCTCCCCTCACCTCTCCCACCGCCCCTCCTCTCCTCACCCCTCCATACGTGCCTCCCCCCTACTCCCCCGCGCCCCGTCCCCGGACCCCTACTCTGACTCTTACGCCCAGGACCCCTATGGTCATTCAGAGCAGTTCGTTCCCTCCTCCCCAATGCTGCAGGGGGCGCTCCAGAACCAAACCCTCCGTAATGCGTCATTCACTTCTCCTCGCTTGCAGCCCATGTCACCGTACGCCCAACAGGTACCGGAGTACGCCCAGCCTTCCTCTCCCATGCTCCAGGGGGCGCTCCAGAACCAACAGCTACGTAACGCCTCTTTCACCTCCCCACTACAACAGCCTATGTCGCCCTATGCTCAGGATATGGGGGGTTATGAAGACCCTATGATGCCTTCCTCCCCCATGCTCCAGGGGGCGCTCCAGAACCAACAGCTACGTAACGCCTCTTTCACCTCCCCACTACAACAGCCTATGTCGCCCTATGCTCAGGATATGGGGGGTTATGAAGACCCTATGATGCCTTCCTCCCCCATGCTCCAGGGGGCGCTCCAGAACCAACAGCTACGTAATGCCTCATACGCGTCACCGTTACAACGACCCATGTCCTCCTATGGATCTATGGGCGGGTACGATGAACCTCTCCCCCCTTCCTCCCCGATGCTAGGCAATGCTCTTCAGAACCAGGCGCTACGTGGAGCCTCGTTTGGAAGCCCGGCATTACAGCGTCGTAGGAACCCGTACGGTCCAGTGGTGACCCAATATGACTACCACTCCGAGCCCGGCCCCTCCCCTCTACTCCACAATGCCCTGCAGAACGCCAACATGAGGAACGCCTCCTTTGGAACCCCGATGCTCCAGCGCCGAGGGGGCAACCCCTTCGGACCCGTTGTCCCTGACTACTACGGAGCGTTGCAGAACCCACAGATGCGACAGATGGTTCAATCCCGGGGTGGCCTCCTTCCGCTCCGTTCCCCCTACGGACCGCTACAACCTGAGCCCCGGTTTGGCAACTCCCTCCAGAACCACAGAGTCCATGGGACGATCGTCACAGATCCACCGAACCTAGCGGCGGCTCTCATGAACCCGGCGCTAAAGACGGCATCGTACACCTTACCGGACGGTACCATCGCTATCGGACCCCAGCAGCAGAAGAATCCGAACCTCTCAGCGGCATTATCGAACCCTTACCTCAAATCAGCGTCGTATACTCTACCAGACGGTACCATTATCATAGACCCCAGGAAACCGGTCTCACCGTCCCTCGGCCGCGCGCTCCAGAACCCAGCGATGATGAACACTTCCTACACTCTGCCGGACGGAACCATTAGAGACCCCAATGCTCCCATCTCTCCTAACCTGTCTTCCGCGTTAAACAACCCTCACCTGAAATCAGCCTCGTATACGCTCCCTGACGGTTCGATTATCATCGACCCCAGGAAACCCAGATCTCCGAACCTCCTGGCGGCGTTATCCAACCCGTACCTGAAGACGATCTCCTACGAGCTCCCAGACGGTTCTATAATCATCGATCCGCGGAAACCCACCTCGCCCAATCTGTCCTCGGCGCTCCTGAACCCGGCGATGCGGAATGCCAGCTACGCCCTAGAAGGAACTGTGATCACCGATCCCAACGCTCCGATCTCTCCGAACCTGTCTTCTGCATTGATGAACCCACACCTGAAGTCAGCCTCCTACACGCTACCGGACGGTTCTATCATCATCGACCCACGGAAACCCCGGTCCCCGAACCTGCTGGCAGCTCTACAGAACCCGTATCTGAAGTCAGTATCTTACGAACTGCCTGATGGAAGCGTCATCATCGATCCTCGTAAGCCTCGCGGGCCAGACCTGTCGGGAGCTCTGTCAGGCGCCCTGTCGCAGAACCAGGACCTGATTAACCAGAAACGGTACCGACTTGGGGACGGAGCCCTTGTGATCCCTGGGCAAAAGCCCCGCCTCGGCGTCGCCTTGATGAACCAGAACATGAGGAAGGTCAGTTACTGTTTCCTGTCTGTCACTGTTTACTTGATGCCAATGACGACTTCCTCAATAACTGTTTCTTGTTTCAGTGACTGTTTACTGTGTGTCAATGACTGTTTCCTGTTTCAGTGACTGTTTCCTGTGTGTTAGTGACTGTTTCCTTTTTGCCAGTATCTGTTTCCTGTGTGCCAGTGACTGTTTCCTTTTTCCCATGTGTTAGTTTGTTCCCTTTGTGTTAGTGACTGTACCTGTTTCCTGTGTCTCAGCGACTGTTTCCTTTTCTCCTGCAGGTGGACTATCGTCTAGGTGACAGCGGGGCGCTGTCCGTCCGGCCCACCAACCCCAGGCTCTCTGAGGCGTTGCAGGAGAACCGGGATCTCATGAGCCCAAACCGGTACCGACTGCCGGAACGCAATATGCTGATGCGGAAGTTTGGGAATCCGTACCTGGATGAGGCCCTGCAGGACACACAGCACCTCCGTTATGCATCATACAGGTTGGTTACCAGGCTGCAGGTAGAACTCTTTACGGTTCCAGGTCAAACCCTATAAGTTTACAGGTAGAACCTTTTTACCAAAGCGTAATTTGAGGGCTCTTCGTTGAGCGAAAAGCTTTTACCTGGAACCGAAACGGCTTCTCCAACAGAGATAGCAGAAGAACTCTTTAGGGTTCTGGGTTCTGTTTCTAAGAGTGTAGAGCACCCAGCTGTAATTTAAGTATATTGTATCACTGTTATCTAATTTAAGTGTACTGTATCTTTCAGTAAATACAGTTCCTCTTCCTCTTTTTCTTCCAGACTGCCCCCGGGGCTTCAGGGGCAGGATAACCGTTACGCTGTGGTTCCCCCGTACGGGCCGCGATCTGGCCACTGGGCTGGCAACGCACGCTCCGGCCAGGAGGGGGATGATGTCTGGGCCTCCGAGAGGGTTCTACCGCACGGAACCGTGCAGAACCTCACCAAGTGGTCCATGTACCGAGAGGTCATGGAGTCGGAGGGCATCACTCCCGCAGCACCGGGAAAACTGGAGGGAACTGGGGAACCGGACTGGACCCCTAATAGAGAGGGGGAACCCAACAGCTGGTACGAGAAGGTAGGAAAACCTCTACTCAACATTCTTACCTTAATTCTTGGTCTGACAAACATCGCTGTAGCTCTGCAACCTCTAACCACAGATGCGGAAGGGAGATATCGGTAGATTGAGATGCAATCCCAAGTCTTACCTGGCTCTGGCTCTCCCCTAGTCTTACCTGGCTCTGGCTCTCCCCTAGTCTTACCTGGCTCTCCCCTAGTCTTACCTGGCTCTCCCCTAGTCTTACCTGGCTCTGACTCTCCCCTAGTCTTACCTGGCTGTCCCCTAGTCTACCTGACTCTGGTTCTCCCCTAGTCTTACCTGGCTCTCCCCTAGTCTTACCTGGCTCTGGCTCCCGCCTAGTCTTACCTGGCTCTCCCCAAGTCTTACCTGGCTCTCCCCAAGTCTTACCTGGTTCTCCCCTAGTCTTACCTGGCTCTGGCTCTCGCTTAGTCTTATCTGGCTCTCCCCTAGTCTTACCTGGCTCTGGCTCTGGCTCTCCCCTAGTCTTACCTGGCTCTGGCTCTCCCCAAGTCTTACCTGGCTCTGGCTCTCCCCTAGTCTTACCTGGCTCTGGCTCCCGCCTAGTCTTACCTGGCTCTCCCCAAGTCTTACCTGGCTCTCCCCAAGTCTTACCTGGTTCTCCCCTAGTCTTACCTGGCTCTGGCTCTCGCTTAGTCTTATCTGGCTCTCCCCTAGTCTTACCTGGCTCTGGCTCTGGCTCTCCCCTAGTCTTACCTGGCTCTGGCTCTCCCCAAGTCTTACCTGGCTCTGGCTCTCCCCTAGTCTTACCTGGCTCTGGCTCCCGCCTAGTCTTACCTGGCTCTCCCCAAGTCTTACCTGGCTCTCCCCAAGTCTTACCTGGTTCTCCCCTAGTCTTACCTGGCTCTGGCTCTCGCTTAGTCTTATCTGGCTCTCCCCTAGTCTTACCTGGCTCTGGCTCTGGCTCTCCCCTAGTCTTACCTGACTCTGGCTCTCCCCTAGTCTTACCTGGCTCTGGCTCTCCCCAAGTCTTACCTGGCTCTGGCTCTCCCCTAGTCTTACCTGGCTCCGTCTCTCGCCTAGTCTTACCTGGCGCTCCCCAAGTCTTACCTGGCTCTCCCCTAGTCTTACCTGGCTCTGGCTCTCCCCTAGTCTTAACTGGCTCTGGCTCTCACCTAGTCTTACCTGGCTCTCCCCTATTCTTACCTGACTCTGGCTCTCCCCTAGTCTTACCTGGCTCTCCCCTAGTCTTACCTGGCTCTCCCCTAGTGTTACCTGACACTGGCTCTCCCCTAGTCTTACCTTGCTCTGGCTCTCCCCTAGTCTTACCTGGCTCTCCCCTAGTCTTACCTGGCTCTCCCCTAGTCTTACCTGTCACTGGCTCTCCCCTGGTCTTACCTGGCTCTGGCTCTCCCCTAGTCTTATCTGGCTCTCCCCTAGTCTTACCTGGCTCTGGCTCTCGCCTAGTCTTACCTGGCGCTCCCCAAGTCTTACCTGGCTCTCCCCTAGTCTTACCTGGCTCTGGCTCTCCCCTAGTCTTACCTGGCTCTGGCTCTCACCTAGTCTTATCTGGCTCTCCCCAGGTCTTACATGGCTCTGGTTCTCCCCTAGTCTTATCTGGCTCTCCCCTAGTCTTAACTGGCTCTCCCCTAGTCTACCTGACTCAGGTTCTCCCCTAGTCTTATCTGGCTCTCCCCTAGTCTTAACTGGCTCTCCGCTAGTCTACCTGACTCTGGTTCTCCCCTAGTCTTACCTGGCTCTGGTTCTCCCCTAGTCTTACCTGGCTCTCCCCTAGTCTACCTGACTCTGGTTCTCCCTAGTCTTTTCTGGCTCTCCCCTTGTCTTACCTGGCTCTGGCTCTCCCCTAGTCTTACCTGGCTCTCCCCTAGTCTACCTGACTCTGGTTATCCCTTAGTCTTATAGAGCTCTCCCATAGTCTTACCTGGCTCTGGCTCTCCCCTAGTCTTATCTGGCTCTCCCCTAGCCTTACCTGGCTCTGGTTCTCCCCTAGTCTTACCTGGCTCTGGCTCTCCCCTAGTCTTACCTGGCTCTTGCTCTTCCCTAGTCTTCCCTGGCTCTGGCTCCCCCCTAGTCTTACCTGGCTCTCCCCTAGTCTTAACTGGCTCCCCCCTAGCCTTAGGACCCATAGGGTTAGGATCCATAGGGATAGGACCCATAGGGTTTAGGATCCATAGGGTTAGGACCCATAGGGTTAAGGTTACGATCCTTATGGTTAGGATCCATAGGGTTAGGATCCATAGGGTTAGGAACCATAGGGTTAGGATCAATCAGGTTAGGAACCATAGGGTTAGGACCCATAGGGTTACGGTTAGGATCCATAGGGTTAGGGTTAGGACCCATAGGTTTAGGATCCATAGGGTTAGGACCCATAGGTTTAGGATCCATAGGGTTAGGACCCAAATCAAATCAAATCCAATTTTATTTGTCACATACACATGCAAGTGTAGCAAAATGCTTGTGCTTCTAGTTCCTACAATGCAGTAATAACCAACGAGGGTTAGGATCCATAGGGTTAGGATCCATAGGGTTTGGACCCATAGAGTTAGGGTTAGGATCCATATGGTTAGGGTTAGGACCCATAGGGTTAGGATCCATAGGGTTAGGACCCATAGGGTTAGGATCCATAGGGTTAGAGTTAGGACCCATAGGGTTAGGATCCATAGGGTTAGGATCCATAGGGTTAGGATCCATAGGGTTAGGGTTAGGATCCATAAGGTCAGGACCCATAGGGCTAGGGTTAGGACCCATAGGGTTGGGATCCATAGGGTTAGGACCCATAGGGTTATGATCCATAGGGTTAGAGTTAGGACCCATAGGGTTAGGATCCATAGGGTTAGGGTCCATAGGGTTAGGACCCATAGGGTTAGGACCCATAGGGTTAGGATCCATAGGGTTAGGATCCACAGGGTTAGGATCCATAGGGTTAGGGTTAGGACCCATAGGGTTAGGATCCATAGGATTAGGATCCATAGGGTTAGGATCCATAGGGTTAGGATCCATTGGGTTAGGATCCATAGGGTTAGGGTTAGGATCTATAGGGTTAGGATCCATAGGGTTAGGACCCATAGGGTTAGGATCCATAGGGTTAGGATCCATTGGGTTAGGATCCATAGGGTTAGGGTTAGGATCCATAGGGTTAGGATCCATAGGGTTAGGACCCATAGGGTTAGGGCCCATAGGGTTAGGGCCCATAGGGTTAGCATCCATAGGGTTAGGACCCATAGGGTTAGGATCCATAGGGTTAGGAACCATAGGGTTAGGATCCATAGGGTTAGGATCCCTAGGGTTAGGACCCATAGGGTTAGGATCCATATGGTTAGGATCCATAGGGTTAGGACCCATAGGGTTAGGATCCATAGGGTTAGGACCCATAGGGTTGGGGTTGGGATCTATAGGGTTGGTACCCATAGGGTTAGAATCCATAGGGTTGGTACCCATAGGGTTATGGTTAGGACCCATAGTGTTAGGATCCATAGGTTAGGACACATAGGGTTAGGGTTAGGACCCATAGGGTTAGGACCAATAGGGTGATGATCCATAGGGCTAGGATCCATAGGGTTAGGATCCATAGGGTTAGGATCCATAGGGTTAGGACCCATAGGGTTAGGATCCGTAGGGTTGGGATCCATAGGGTTTAGGACCCATAGAGTTAGGGTTAGGACCCATAGGGTTAGGATCCATAGGGTTAGGACCCATAGGGTTAGGGTTAGGATCCATAGGGTTAGAGATAGGACCCATCGGGTTAGGATCCATAGGGTTAGGACCCATAGGACCCTGGTCAACAGTAATGAACAAAAGATGTGGTCAGTGTGAATGAGAGTCAATGCTAAGACATTTTACAATTCCCAATCTGGTCCTCAAACCATCACGGTCACCTAACAATCCCCAATTTACAATTGGATCATTAATCCCCCTCCTCTCCTCTGTAACTATTCCCTAGGTCGTTGCTGAAATGAGAATCTGTTCTCGGTCAACTTACCTGGTAAAATAACGAATAAATACAATAACAGTTACAGAGACAACATGACAACACAGAGCATTGAGAACCACAGGGTCTAACAGAGTTAACCTGACAACACAGAGCATTGAGTACCACAGGGTCTAACAGAGTTAACCTGACAACACAGAGCATTGAGTACCACAGGGTCTAACAGAGTTAACCTGACAACACAGAGCATTGAGTACCACAGGGTCTAACAGAGTTAACCTGACAACACAGAGCATTGAGTACCACAGGGTCTAACAGAGTTAAACTGACAACACAGAGCATTGAGTTACCACAGGGTCTAACAGAGTTAACCTGACAACACAGAGCATTGGGGTACCACAGGGTCTAACAGAGTTAAACTGACAACACAGAGCATTGAGTTACCACAGGGTCTAACAGAGTTAACCTGACAACACAGAGCATTGAGTACCACAGGGTCTAACAGAGTTAACCTGACAACACAGAGCATTGAGTACCACAGGGTCTAACAGAGTTAACCTGACAACACAGAGCATTGAGTACCACAGGGTCTAACAGAGTTAACCTGACAACACAGAGCATTGAGTACCACAGGGTCTAACAGAGTTAACCTGACAACACAGAGCATTGGGGTACCACAGGGTCTAACAGAGTTAAACTGACAACACAGAGCATTGAGTACCACAGGGTCTAACAGAGTTAACCTGACAACACAGAGCATTGAGTACCACAGGGTCTAACAGAGTTAACCTGACAACACAGAGCATTGAGTACCACAGGGTCTAACAGAGTTAACCTGACAACACAGAGCATTGAGTACCACAGGGTCTAACAGAGTTAAACTGACAACACAGAGCATTGAGTACCACAGGGTCTAACAGAGTTAACCTGACAACACAGAGCATTGAGTACCACAGGGTCTAACAGAGTTAACCTGACAACACAGAGCATTGAGTACCACAGGGTCTAACAGAGTTAACCTGACAACACAGAGCATTGAGTACCACAGGGTCTAACAGAGTTAACCTGACAACACAGAGCATTGAGTACCACAGGGTCTAACAGAGTTAACCTGACAACACAGAGCATTGAGTACCACAGGGTCTAACAGAGTTAACCTGACAACACAGAGCATTGAGTACCACAGGGTCTAACAGAGTTAACCTGACAACACAGAGCATTGAGTACCACAGGGTCTAACAGAGTTAACCTGACAACACAGAGCATTGAGTACCACAGGGTCTAACAGAGTTAACCTGACAACACAGAGCATTGAGTACCACAGGGTCTAACAGAGTTAACCTGACAACACAGAGCATTGAGTACCACAGGGTCTAACAGAGTTAACCTGACAACACAGAGCATTGAGTACCACAGGGTCTAACAGAGTTAACCTGACAACACAGAGCATTGGGGTACCACAGGGTCTAACAGAGTTAAACTGACAACACAGAGCATTGAGTACCACAGGGTCTAACAGAGTTAACCTGACAACACAGAGCATTGAGTACCACAGGGTCTAACAGAGTTAACCTGACAACACAGAGCATTGAGTACCACAGGGTCTAACAGAGTTAACCTGACAACACAGAGCATTGAGTACCACAGGGTCTAACAGAGTTAACCTGACAACACAGAGCATTGAGTACCACAGGGTCTAACAGAGTTAACCTGACAACACAGAGCATTGAGTACCACAGGGTCTAACAGAGTTAACCTGACAACACAGAGCATTGAGTACCACAGGGTCTAACAGAGTTAACCTGACAACACAGAGCATTGAGTTACCACAGGGTCTAACAGAGTTAACCTGACAACACAGAGCATTGGGGTACCACAGGGTCTAACAGAGTTAACCTGACAACACAGAGCATTGAGTACCACAGGGTCTAACAGAGTTAACCTGACAACACAGAGCATTGAGTACCACAGGGTCTAACAGAGTTAACCTGACAACACAGAGCATTGAGTACCACAGGGTCTAACAGAGTTAACCTGACAACACAGAGCATTGAGTACCACAGGGTCTAACAGAGTTAACCTGACAACACAGAGCATTGAGTACCACAGGGTCTAACAGAGTTAACCTGACAACACAGAGCATTGAGTACCACAGGGTCTAACAGAGTTAACCTGACAACACAGAGCATTGAGTACCACAGGGTCTAACAGAGTTAACCTGACAACACAGAGCATTGAGTACCACAGGGTCTAACAGAGTTAACCTGACAACAGAGCATTGAGTACCACAGGGTCTAACAGAGTTAACCTGACAACACAGAGCATTGAGTACCACAGGGTCTAACAGAGTTAACCTGACAACACAGAGCATTGAGTACCACAGGGTCTAACAGAGTTAACCTGACAACACAGAGCATTGAGTACCACAGGGTCTAACAGAGTTAACCTGACAACACAGAGCATTGAGTACCACAGGGTCTAACAGAGTTAACCTGACAACACAGAGCATTGAGTACCACAGGGTCTAACAGAGTTAAACTGACAACACAGAGCATTGAGTACCACTGGGTCTAACAGAGTTAACCTGACAACACAGAGCATTGAGTACCACAGGGTCTAACAGAGTTAACCTGACAACACAGAGCATTGAGTACCACAGGGTCTAACAGAGTTAACCTGACAACACAGAGCATTGAGTACCACAGGGTCTAACAGAGTTAACCAGACAACACAGAGCATTGAGTACCACAGGGTCTAACAGAGTTAACCTGACAACACAGAGCATTGAGTACCACAGGGTCTAACAGAGTTAACCTGACAACACAGAGCATTGAGTACCACAGGGTCTAACAGAGTTAACCTGACAACACAGAGCATTGAGTACCACAGGGTCTAACAGAGTTAACCTGACAACACAGAGCATTGAGTACCACAGGGTCTAACAGAGTTAACCTGACAACACAGAGCATTGAGTACCACAGGGTCTAACAGAGTTAACCTGACAACACAGAGCATTGAGTTACCACAGGGTCTAACAGAGTTAACCTGACAACACAGAGCATTGGGGTACCACAGGGTCTAACAGAGTTAACCTGACAACACAGAGCATTGAGTACCACAGGGTCTAAAAGAGTTAACCTGACAACACAGAGCATTGGGGTACCACAGGGTCTAACAGAGTTAACCTGACAACACAGAGCATTGAGTACCACAGGGTCTAACAGAGTTAAACTGACAACACAGAGCATTGAGTACCACAGGGTCTAACAGAGTTAACCTGACAACACAGAGCATTGAGTACCACAGGGTCTAACAGAGTTAACCTGACAACACAGAGCATTGAGTACCACAGGGTCTAACAGAGTTAACCTGACAACACAGAGCATTGAGTACCACAGGGTCTAACAGAGTTAACCTGACAACACAGAGCATTGAGTACCACAGGGTCTAACAGAGTTAACCTGACAACACAGAGCATTGAGTACCACAGGGTCTAACAGAGTTAACCTGACAACACAGAGCATTGAGTACCACAGGGTCTAACAGAGTTAACCTGACAACACAGAGCATTGAGTACCACAGGGTCTAACAGAGTTAACCTGACAACACAGAGCATTGAGTACCACAGGGTCTAACAGAGTTAACCTGACAACACAGAGCATTGAGTTACCACAGGGTCTAACAGAGTTAACCTGACAACACAGAGCATTGGGGTACCACAGGGTCTAACAGAGTTAACCTGACAACACAGAGCATTGAGTACCACAGGGTCTAACAGAGTTAACCTGACAACACAGAGCATTGGGGTACCACAGGGTCTAACAGAGTTAACCTGACAACACAGAGCATTGAGTACCACAGGGTCTAACAGAGTTAAACTGACAACACAGAGCATTGAGTACCACAGGGTCTAACAGAGTTAACCTGACAACACAGAGCATTGAGTACCACAGGGTCTAACAGAGTTAACCTGACAACACAGAGCATTGAGTACCACAGGGTCTAACAGAGTTAACCTGACAACACAGAGCATTGAGTACCACAGGGTCTAACAGAGTTAACCTGACAACACAGAGCATTGAGTACCACAGGGTCTAACAGAGTTAACCTGACAACACAGAGCATTGAGTACCACAGGGTCTAACAGAGTTAACCTGACAACACAGAGCATTGAGTTACCACAGGGTCTAACAGAGTTAACCTGACAACACAGAGCATTGGGGTACCACAGGGTCTAACAGAGTTAACCTGACAACACAGAGCATTGAGTACCACAGGGTCTAACAGAGTTAACCTGACAACACAGAGCATTGGGGTACCACAGGGTCTAACAGAGTTAACCTGACAACACAGAGCATTGAGTACCACAGGGTCTAACAGAGTTAAACTGACAACACAGAGCATTGAGTACCACAGGGTCTAACAGAGTTAACCTGACAACACAGAGCATTGAGTACCACAGGGTCTAACAGAGTTAACCTGACAACACAGAGCATTGAGTACCACAGGGTCTAACAGAGTTAACCTGACAACACAGAGCATTGAGTACCACAGGGTCTAACAGAGTTAACCTGACAACACAGAGCATTGAGTACCACAGGGTCTAACAGAGTTAACCTGACAACACAGAGCATTGGGGTACCACAGGGTCTAACAGAGTTAACCTGACAACACAGAGCATTGAGTACCACAGGGTCTAACAGAGTTAACCTGACATCACAGAGCATTGGGTACCACAGGGTCTAACAGAGTTAACCTGACAACACAGAGCATTGGGGTACCACAGGGTCTAACAGAGTTAAACTGACAACACAGAGCATTGAGTACCACAGTGTCTAACAGAGTTAACCTGACAACACAGAGCATTGAGTACCACAGGGTCTAACAGAGTTAACCTGACAACACAGAGCATTGAGTACCACAGGGTCTAACAGAGTTAACCTGACAACACAGAGCATTGAGTACCACAGGGTCTAACAGAGTTAACCTGACAACACAGAGCATTGAGTACCACAGGGTCTAACAGAGTTAACCTGACAACACAGAGCATTGAGTACCACAGGGTCTAACAGAGTTAACCTGACAACACAGAGCATTGGGGTACCACAGGGTCTAACAGAGTTAACCTGACAACACAGAGCATTGAGTTACCACAGGGTCTAACAGAGTTAACCTGACAACACAGAGCATTGAGTTACCACAGGGTCTAACAGAGTTAACCTGACAACACCACCAACTACCCAGGCAGACAGACAGACAGACAGATGGTAGCGTCCCAACTCGCCAACAGCCAGTGAAAGTGCGCCAAATTCAAAACAACTACAATCTTATAATTAAAATTCCTCAAGCACACAAGTATTTCACATCATTTTAAAGATAACATTTTTCGTTAATCCAGCCACAGTGTCTGATTTCAAAGATGCACCACTGATTTCGAAAGCACCACAAACGATTATGTTAGGTCACCACCAACTCACAGAAAAACACAGTAATTTTTTCAGCCAAAGAGTGGAGTCACAAAAAGCACAAATAGAGATAGAATTAATGACTAACCTTTGATGATCTTCATCAGATGACACTCACGGGACTTGATGTTACACAACACATGTATAATGAAGTGTATGTTTCGTTCGATAAAGTGCATATTTATATCAAACATTGGCACATTACGTTCAGTAGTTCCAAAAACATCCGGTGATTTTGCAGAGAGCCACACGAATTCACAGAAATACTCATCATAAATGTTGATGAAAATACAAGTTTTACACATGGAATTAGAGATATACTTCTCCTTAACCTTTTGTGACTAGAGGGTGTCAGATTTTTTTTTTAAACATTACGGAAAAAGCTAACCATGCAATAATCTGAGTACAACGTTCAGACAACAAAGCAGCCCAAAAGATATCTGCCATATTGGGTAGTCAACATTACTCAGCAATAACATTATAAATATTGACTTACCTTTGATGATCTTCATCAGAATGCACTCCCAGGAATCACAGTTCCACAATAAATGTTTGTTTTGTTCGATAATGTCCATCATTTATGTCCATATAGCTTATTTTGTTAGGGCGTTTGCTAAACAAATCCAAACGCGCATTCAGGTCCAGCCGAACGTCGGACGAAAAGTTCAGAATGTTATATTACAGGTCGTAGAAACTTGTCCAGCTAAGTATAGAATCAAGTAGAACAGTAGAAGCCTGAAACAACGTTCTAAAGACTGTTGACATCTAGTGGCCTTAGGAAGTGCAATATAACCCATATCCCACTGTATCTTCAATAGGGGCTGAGTTAAAAAACTACAAGTGTCAGATTTCCCACTTCCTGGTTAGATTTTACTCAGGTTTTCGCCTGTCATTGGAGTTCTGTTATACTCACAGACATCATTCAAACAACAGTTTTGGAAACTTCAGAGTGTTTTCTATCCAATACTACTAATAATATGCATATATTAGCATCTGGGACAGAGTAGCAGGCAGTTTACTCTGGGCACCTTATTCATCCAAGCTACTCAATACTGCCCCCATGTCACCAAGAAGATGTGTGTGTGTGTGTGTGTGTGTGTACAGATCTACTCCATCAGGTGTATCCCCACGGTGCCTCACAGGGTGAAGCCTTGGGCGTACGGCATGGAAGACATGACACAGATGGAGTAAGAACACTACTTCCTGTGTGTCAGCAACTACTTCCTGTATGTCAGCAACTACATCCTGTGTGTCAGCAACTATTTCCTGTGTCAGTAACTCCTGTGTGTCAGCAACTACATCCTGTGTGTCAGCAACTACATCCTGTGTGTCAGCAACTACTTCCTGTGTGTCAGCAACTACTTCCTGTGTGTCAGTAACTCCTGTGTGTCAGCAACTGCATCCTGTGTGTCAGCAACTAAGTGTGTCAGCAACTACATTCTGTGTGTCAGCAACTACATTCTGTATGTCAGCAACTACATTCTGTGTGTCAGCAACTACATTCTGTGTGTCAGCAACTACATCCTGTGTGTCAGCAACTACATCCTGTGTGTCAGCAACTACATCCTGTGTGTCAGCAACTACTTCCTGTGTGTCAGTGACTACTTCTGGTATGTCAGTAATTACTGTGTGTCAGTACATCTTGTGTGTCAGTAATTACTTATGGTGTGTCAGTTACTGTTTCCTGTCTGTCAGTAACATCTTCCTGTGTGTCGGTGACTACGTTATGTGGGCCAGTCACTACTTCCTGTGTGTCTGTAACAACTTCCGTGGAGCAGTTCCTGTTTCCCGTGTGTCTGTGACTACTTCCTGTGTGTCTATAACTGTTTCCTGTGTGCCTGTGACTACTTCCTGTGTGTTTGCAGGGAGCTGAATGAGACCACAGTGCTGATGAACCTGAAGAAGCGTTACGACCAGGAACTCATATATGTAAGAACTCAACTCGTACATTGTACTCACTCATATACACTCGTACTGATAAACATTTATGAGCTTATAGTTGAACATCATTAGTCAAACAAACAAATAAATAAATAAACAAATAATAATCATCTATGATGTCATAATGATAGTTTAACCAGGTTTCTAGGATATATAGTATATTCTAGAATTCATCCATGATGTCATAATGATAGTTTAACCAGGTTTCTAGGATATATAGTATATTCTAGAATTCATCCATGATGTCATAATGATAGTTTAACCAGGTTTCTAGGATATATGGTATATTCTAGAATTCATCCATGATGTCATAATGATAGTTTAACCAGGTTTCTAGGATATATAGTATATTCTAGAATTCATCCATGATGTCATAATGATAGTTTAACCAGGTTTCTAGGATATATAGTATATTCTAGAATTCATCCATGATGTCATAATGATAGTTTAACCAGGTTTCTAGGATATATAGTATATTCTAGAATTCATCCATGATGTCATAATGATAGTTTAACCAGGTTTCTAGGATGTACAAAGGTGGGGCAAAAAAGTATTTAGTCAGCCACCAATTGTGCAAGTTCTCCCACTTAAAAAGATGAGAGGCCTGTAATTTTCATCATAGGTACACTTCAACTATGACAGACACATTGAGAAAGAAAATCCAGAAAATCACATTGTAGGATTTTTAATGAATTTATTTGCAAATTATGGTGGAAAATAAGTATTTGGTCAATAACAAAAGTTTATCTCAATATATTGTTATATACCCTTTGTTGGGGTTGAGATCTGGAGACTGGCTAGGCCACTCCAGGACCTTGAAATGCTTCTTTCGAAGCCACTCCTTCGTTGCCCGGCGGTGTGTTCAGGATCATTGTCATGCTGAAAGACCCAGCCACGTTTCATCTTCAATGCCCTTGCTGACGGAAGGAGGTTTTCACTCAGAATCTCACTATACTTGGCCCCATTCATTCTTTCCTTTACACGGATCAGTCGTCCTGGTCCCTTTGCAGAAAAACAGCCCCAAAGCATGACGTTTCCACCCCCATGCTTCACAGTAGGTATGGTGTTCTTTGGATGCAACTCAGCATTCTTTGTCTTCCAAACGACGAATTGAGTTTTTAACAAAAAGTTCTATTTTGGTTTCATCTGACCATATGACATTCTCCCAATCTTCTTCTGGATCATCCAAATGCTCTCTAGCACACTTCAGACGAGCCTGAACATGTACTGGCTTAAGCAGGGGGACACGTCTGGCACTGCAGGATTTGAGTCCCTGGCGGCGTAGTGTGTTACTGATGGTAGGCTTCGTAGACATATATAGGTAGTGTCCTGGTCAACATGTACCTCTCTGTCTCTAGACATATATAGGTAGTATCCTGGTCAACATGTACCTCTCTGTCTCTAGACATATATAGGTAGTATCCTGGTCAACATGTACCTCTCTGTCTCTAGACATATATAGGTAGGATCCTGGTCTCTGTGAACCCCTATAAGATGTTCAACATGTACGGGACTGACGTGGTGCTGCAGTATGAAGGACGCGGAATAGCAGACAACCCTCCGTAAGAACACGCTAACTCTGTGTGTGTGTGTGTGTGTGTGTGTGTGTGAGAGGTGTGTTTGTGAGTGTGTGTGAGTGTTATTCTCATCTGTGTGTGTGAGGTTGGTGTTGCTATGCGGCTGGCTGGTTGCCAGGGAGAATATTCGTATTGATTGTCCTGACATATTACATCCAGTATCCAGAGAACACACACACACACACACTTCACAACACACACACACACACACACACACAGACACACACACACACCACACAGACACACACCACACACACACACTTCACATGCACGCACACGCACACATACACACACACACACACACACACACACACATACACACACACACACACACGCACACACACTTCACAACTACACACAGTAACACACAGTAAGTAACAGGAGAGGTGAGAGCCTGTGTGAGTGGATAGGATGACTCTGTGCTGTACTGAGTCACCAACCCCATGACTCTACCTGGGGTAGACTAGTGGTTAAAGTGTAGGGGCGGCAGGTAGACTAGTTATTAGAGTGTAGGTGGAGCAGATAGAGTAGTGGTTAGAGTGTAGGGGCAGCAGGTAGACTAGTGGTTAGAGTGTAGGGGCGGCAGGTAGCCTTGTGGTTAGAGTGTAAGGGCGTCAGGTAGACTAGTGGTTCGAGTGTAGGGGCGGCAGGTTGCCTTGTGGTTAGAGTGTAAGGGCGGCAGGTAGACAGTGGTTCGAGTGTAGGGGTGGCAGGTAGACTAGTGGTTAGAGTGTAGGGGCGACAGATAGACTAGTGGTTAGAGTGTAGGGGCGGCAGGTAGACTAGTGGTTAGAGTGTAGGGGCGGCAGGTCTCATTATGAATGGTTCAGTACCAGGTCAGTCTCAGGATGAATGGTTCAGTACCCGGTCAGTCTCAGGCTGAATGGTTCAGTACCCGGTCGGGTCTCATTATGAATGGTTCAGTACCCGGTCAGTCTCAGTGTGAATGGTTCAGTACCCGGTCAGTCTCAGTAAGAATGGTTCAGTACCCTGTCAGTCTCAGGATGAATGGTTCAGTACCCGGTCAGTCTCAGTATGAATGGTTCAGTACCCGGTCAGTCTCAGTATGAATGGTTCAGTACCTGGTCAGTCTCAGTATGAATGGTTCAGTACCCGGTCAGTCTCAGTATGAATGGTTCAGTACCCGGTCAGTCTTATAGATGTGTTCTCTCTTTTGTGTACCACTCTTTGTTCTTCTCTCCCAGGCATCTGTTTTCCATCGCCAGTGTTTCCTACACCACCATGATGGATGCTAAACACAACCAGTGCATCATCATCAGGTACAAGTCAACGTAATGTTGTGATGATGTTGTGATGATGTTGTGATAATGCCGCAATAATGTTGTGATAATGATGCTGTGATAATGTTGTGATAATGATGTGATTGTGTTGTGATAATGCTGTGATAATGTTGACACATTATGGAATACTTGAATATCATAGATAATGTTGTTGTGTTAAGGCTGTGATAATGTTGTGTTAACGCTGTGATAATGTTGATACGTTATGGATATAGGAATACTGTATATATATAGTATGGGGGTGTAGTGTGGATAATGTATACTGTAGATCTTCAGAATGGATTCACACCCCTTTTTACACGTTTTGTTGTTGCAGCATTATGGAATGCTGGAATATCACAGATAATGTGATGTAGTGGGGATAATGTAACTGTAGACCTTCAGAATGGATTCACACCCCTTGACTTTTCACACGTTTTGTTGTTGTTACAGCCTGAATTTATAATTAAGATTTTTTTTAGGTCACTGACCTACAAACCCAACCACATAATGTCAACGTGGAATTATGTTTTTTCAAAATATTTACCAACTAAAAATGAAAAGCTTTACATGTGTTGAGTCAATAAGTGTTTGTTATGTCAAGGTGTGTGTTATGTCAAGGTGTTTGTTATGTCAAGGTGTTTGTTATGTCAAGGTGTTTGTTATGTCAAGGTGTTTGTTATGTCAAGGTGTTTGTTATGTCAAGGTGTTTGTTATGTCAAGGTGTTTGTTATGTCAAGGTGTTTGTTATGTCAAGGTGTTCGTTATGTCAAGGTGTTTGTTATGTCAAGGTGTTTGTTATGTCAAGGTGTTTGTTATGTCAAGGTGTTTGTTATGTCAAGGTGTTCGTTATGTCAAGGTGTTTGTTATGTCAAGGTGTTTGTTATGTCAAGGTGTTTGTTATGTCAAGGTGTTTGTTATGTCAAAGTGTTTGTTATGTCAAGGTGTTTGTTATGTCAAGGTGTTTGTTATGTCAAGGTGTTTGTTATGTCAAGGTGTTCGTTATGTCAAGGTGTTTGTTATGTCAAGGTGTTTGTTATGTCAAGGTGTTTGTTATGTCAAGGTGTTCGTTATGTCAAGGTGTTTGTTATGTCAAGCCTAAATAAGTTCAGGAGTACAAATATGCCTTGTAAAAAAAAAACTATATATATATATATATATATATATATATATATACACACTACCGGTCAAAAGTTTTAGAACACCTACTCATTCAAGGGTATTTCTTTATTTTTTACTATTTTCTACATTGTAGAATAATAGTGAAGACATCAAAACTAATGAAATAACACATAATAAATAACACATAAGAAATCATGTAGTAAGCAATTAAGTCTTAACCAAATCAAAATATATTTTATATTTCGGATTCTTCAAATGGCCACCCTTTTTGAACACTTCGCATTCTCTCAACCAGCTTCACCCTGGAATGCTTTTCAAACATTCTTGAAGAAGTTCCCACATATGCTGATCACTTGTTGCCTGTTTTTCCTTAAGTCTGCTGTCCTAACAATCCCAAACCATCTCAATTTGTCCATCACTCTCCTTGGTCAAATAGCCCTTACACAGCCTGGAGGTGTGTTGGGTCATTGTCCTGTTGAAAAACAAATGATAGTCCCACTAAGCGCAAACCAGATGGGATGGCGTATCGCTGCAGAATGCTGTTGTAGCCATGGTGGTTACGTGTGCCTTGAATTCTAAATGAATCACAGACAGTGTCACCAGCAAAGCACCCCCACACCATCACACCTCCTCCTCCATGCTTCACGGTGGGAAATATACATGCGGAGATCATCCGTTCACCCTCACCACGTCTCACAAAGAGAAAGGGTCCGATCCTTAAGAGATTTACTACATGATTCCGCATGTGTTATTTCATAGTTTTGATGTTTCACTATTATTCTACAATGTAGAAAATAGTTTTTTTTAAATAAAGAGAAACCCTTGAATGATGTTCTAAAACGTTTGACCGGTAGTTTATATAATAATAAACATCTCTGTAAACATCTCTCATCTCTGTACCCCACACATACAATTATCTGTAAGGTCCCTCAGTCAAGCAGTATATTTCAAACACAGATTCAACCACAAAGACCAGGGAGGTTTTCCTAAAGAAGGGCACCTATTGGTAGATGGGTAAGAAAAACAAACAAAAACATTGAATATCCCTTTGAGCGTGTATTAATTACACTTTGGATGGTGTATCAATACACCCAGTCACTAAAAAGATACATGCGTCCTTCCTAACTCAGTTGCCGGAGAGGAAGGAAACCGCTCAGGGATTTTCACCATGAGGCCAATAGTGACTTTAAAACAGTTACAGAGTTTAATGGCTGTGATAAGAGAAAACTGAGGATGGATCAACAACATTGTAGTTAATCCACAAAACTAACCTAAATGACAGAGTGAAAATAAGGAATAACAATCAGAATAAAAAATATTTTAAACATGCATTCTGTTTGCAACAAGGCACCAATGTAGTGCTGCAAAAAACCTGGTTCAGTCTGCTTTCCAACAGACACTGGGAGATTAATTCACCTTTCAGCAGGACGATAACCTAAAACACAAGGCCAAATCTACACTGGAGTTGCTTACCAAGAAGACAGTGAATGTTTCGACTAACATTTTTGACTTAAATATATCTGAAAATCTGTGGCAATTCTTGAAAATGGTTGTCTAGCAGTGATCAACAACCAATTTGACAGAGCTTGTAGAATTTTGAAAAGAATAATGTGCAAATGTTGCACAATCCAGGGGGTGGAAAGCTCTTAGAGACTCACATCTTCAAACGCCGCCAAAGGTGCTTCTACAAAGTTTTGACTCAGCGATGTGAATACTTATGCAAATCTGATATTTCTTTATTTAATATTCAATACATTTACTAAAATATCTAGAAAACATGTATTCGCTTTGTCATTATGAGGTATTGTGTGTAGATGGATGGGTTTAATCCATTTTGAAGTCAGGCTGTAACACAACTAAATGTGGAATCAAGTCAAGGGGTATGAATACTTTCTGAAGGCACTGTGGATAATGTACTGCTACTGGGAGTGACGATACTGATAATGGTGTTAATGCTTCAGTAATGCAGTTTGTCTTGAAAATATTGATAGTGCATTCATTTGGGTTCATATTTGTTAGTATTGGTTGATATTGGTTGATAGTCTTGATAACGTTGGTAATATTAATAATGTTTTTCAATGGGAAGACTGATCATGTTGTTAAATGGTTTGATGTTGATATGGTTTAATGTTGGTTTAATGTTGATAATGGTTTAATGTTGATAATGGTTTAATGTTGATAATGGTGTAATGTTGATATGGTTTAATGTTGGTTTAATGTTGATAATGGTTTAATGTTGATAATGGTTTAATGTTGATAATGGTTTAATATTGATAATGGTTTAATATTGATAATGGTTTAATGTTGATATGGTTTAATGTTGTTTTAATGTTAATGTTGATAATGGTTTAATGTTGATAATGGTTTAATGTTGATAATGGTTTAATGTTGATATGGTTTAATGTTGATATGGTTTAATGTTGATAATGGTTTAATGTCGATAATGGTTTAATGTTGGTTTAATGTTGATATGGTTTAATGTTGATAATGGTTTAATGTTGATAATGGTTTAATATTGATAATGGTTTCATGTTGATATGGTTTAATGTTGATATGGTTTAATGTTGTTTTAATGTTAATGTTGATAATGGTTTAATGTTGATAATGGTTTAATGTTGATATGGTTTAATGTTGATATGGTTTAATGTTGATAATGGTTTAATGTCGATAATGGTTTAATGTTGGTTTAATGTTGATATGGTTTAATGTTGATAATGGTTTAATGTCGATAATGGTTTAATGTTGGTTTAATGTTGATATGGTTTAATGTTGATATGGTTTAATGTTGGTTTAATGTTGATAATATTTTAATGTTGATATGGTTTAATGTTAATAATGGTTTAATGTTGATATGGTTTAATGTTGATATGGTTTAATGTTGATATGGTTTAATGTTGATATGGTTTAATGTTGATATGGTTTAATGTTGATAATGGTTTAATGTCGATAATGGTTTAATGTTGGTTTAATGTTGATATGGTTTAATGTTGATAATGGTTTAATGTCGATAATGGTTTAATGTTGGTTTAATGTTGATATGGTTTAATGTTGATATGGTTTAATGTTGGTTTAATGTTGATAATATTTTAATGTTGATATGGTTTAATGTTAATAATGGTTTAATGTTGATATGGTTTAATGTTGATATGGTTTAATGTTGGTTTAATGTTGATAATATTTTAATGTTGATATGGTTTAATGTTAATAATGGTTTAATGTTGATATGGTTTAATGTTGATATGGTTTAATGTTGGTTTAATGTTGATAATAGTTTAATGTTGATGTGGTTTAATGTTGATATGGTTTAATGTTGATAATGGTTTAATGTTGATATGGTTTAATGTTGATAATGGTTTAATGTTGATAATGGTTAAATGTTGATAATGGTTTAATGTTGCTAATGGTTTAATGTTGATAATGGTTTAATGTTGGTTTAATGTTGATAATGGTTTAAGGTTGCTAATGGTTTAAGGTTGCTAATGGTTTAATGTTGATAATGGTTTAATGTTGATAATGGTTAAAGGTTGATCATGGTTTAATGTTGATAATGGTTTAAGGTTGATAATGGTTTAATGTTGATAATGGTTAGTTAATGTTGATATGGTTTAATGTTGGTTTAATGTTGATAATGGTTTAATGTTGATATGGTTTAATGTTGGTTTAATGTTGATAATGGTTTAATGTTGATAATGGTTTAATGTTGATAATGGTTTAATGTTGATATGGTTTAATGTTGATAATGGTTTCATGTTGATAATGGTTTAATGTTGATAATGGTTTTATGTTTATAATGGTTTCATGTTGATACTGGTTTCATGTTGATAATGGTTTCATGTTGATACTGGTTTAATGTTGATAATGGTTTCATGTTGATATGGTTTAATGTTGATAATATGTTTCAGTGGGGAGAGCAGGTCAGGGAAGACAGAGAATGACGATAATGTGTTTCAGTCGGGAGAGTGGGTCAGGGAAGACTGATAATGATTATGATAATGTGATTCAGTGGGGAGAACGGGTTACGGAAGACTGATAATGATGGTAATGTATTTCAGTGGGGAGAGCGGGTCAGGGAAGACTGAAGCCACGAAAATGGTCCTGCGTTACCTGACAGCTATACATCACAAACGCAACATTACACAACAGGTAAACACAATGTTACACAACAGGTAAACACAACAGGTAACACAACATTACACAACAGGTAAACACAACATTACACAACAGGTAAACACAACATTACACAACAGGTAAACACAACATTACACAACAGGTAAACACAACATTACACAACAGGTAAACACAATGTTACACAACAGGTAAACACAACAGGTAAACACAACATTACACAACAGGTAAACACAACATTACACAACAGGTAAACACAACATTACACAACAGGTAAACACAATGTTACACAACAGGTAAACACAACATTACACAACAGGTAAACACAACATTACACAACAGGTAAACACAATGTTACACAACAGGTAAACACAACATTACACAGCAGGTAAACACAACATTACACAACAGGTAAACACAACATTACAAAACAGGTAAACACAACATTACACAACAGGTAAACACAATGTTACACAACAGGTAAACACAACATTACACAGCAGGTAAACACAACATTACACAGCAGGTAAACACAAGATTAAACAGCAGGTAAACACAAGATTAAACATCAGGGAAAGACAACATTACACAACAGGTAAACACAACATTACACAACAGGTAAACACAACATTACACAGCAGGTAAACACAACATTACACAACAGGTAAACACAACATTACACAGCAGGTAAACACAACATTACACAGCAGGTAAACACAAGATTAAACAGCAGGTAAACACAACATTACACAACAGGTAAACACAACAGGTAAACACAACATTACACAACAGGTAAACACAACATTACACAACAGGTAAACACAACATTACACAACAGGTAAACAAAACATTACACAACAGGTAAACACAACATTACACAACAGGTAAACACAACATTACACAACAGGTAAACACAACATTACACAACAGGTAAACACAACATTACACAACAGGTAAACACAACATTACACAACAGGTAAACACAACATTACACAACAGGTAAACACAACATTACACAACAGGTAAACACAACATTACACAACAGGTAAACACAACATTACACAACAGGTAAACACAACAGGTAAACACAACATTACACAACAGGTAAACACAACATTACACAACAGGTAAACACAACATTACACAACAGGTAAACACAACAGGTAAACACAACATTACACAACAGGTAAACACAACATTACACAACAGGTAAACACAACATTACACAACAGGTAAACACAACATTACACAACAGGTAAACACAACATTACACAGCAGGTAAACACAACAGGTAAACACAACAGGTAAACACAACATTACACAACATGTAAACACAACAGGTAAACACAACAGGTAAACACAACATTACACAGCAGGTAAACACAACAGGTAAACACAGCAGGTAAACACAACATTACACAGCAGGTGTACATGTAAACATACTGGCCGTAACTTCCTGTTATTACCCTAACTGTTGTCTCTCTCTCTCTCCCTCCCTCTCTGACCCCCCCCCCCAGATTGAGGTAATGTGTCTGTAGCTTTTGTTGCGGTTGCAGTGGTTGTTGGTTGTTGTTCCCATAGTAACTACTGTTAGCAACCCTAGTACCTACTCCTAGTACTGATTGGTTGTCACGGTAACAGATCCTGGAGGCCACGCCCCTGTTGGAATCCTTTGGGAATGCCAAAACGGTCCGGAATGACAACTCTAGCCGCTTCGGGAAATATGTGGAGATATTTCTGGAGGAGTGAGTACTGCGCTTACATTATTACGTTGCCACAGTCAATCAGTCAATCAGGTAGAAGCATTTCAACACCTATAAACCTAGAGAGGAACCAGGCTATGAGGAGTGAGTAGTGTATTTACGTTAATTTGTTACCACAGTCAATCAATCAATCAAATGTATTTATGAAGCCCTTCTTATATCAGCTGATGGGAGCGGGAACTCTGTGTACCCCATGTTACCACGGTAACTCGGTCTATACGCCACGTTACCACGGTAACTCTGTCTATACTCCACGTTACCACAGTAACTCTGTCTATACTCCACGTTACCACGGTAACTCTGTCTATACGCCACGTTACCACGGTAACTCCATCTATACCCCACGTTACCATGGTAACTCTGTCTGTACCAGTGGAGGCTGCTGAGGGGAGGACAGAGTGACTGGGAACCACGTGTCTGAAGCATTTGATACTGATCCAGTTTCTACTACGAGCCTTCACTCCCTAATTACGGTGCCACCAACCTCCTGTGGTCCGTATGCCACATTACCACGGTAACTCCGCTGGTGTAACAGGGCGGTGGCTCCAGTATCAGTGACACCCTGACGTTGGACAGGTACACGACAAGGTGTGACACGGTGTTGAGCTGAACTCCCATAATGCTCAGTCATACGTGACTTATTAATGAACCGTGGGTTACTTAACACTGAGAGACAAGAGAACTCACTGTGGTGTGTGTGTGTGTGTGTGTGTGTGTGTGTGTGTGTGTGTGTGTGTGTGTGTGTGTGTGTGTGTGTGTGTGTGTGTGTGTGTGTGTGTGTGTGTGTGTGTGTGTGTGTGTGTAGGGGTGTGATCAGTGGTGCCATAACGTCTCAGTATCTGCTGGAGAAGTCCCGCATCGTCTTTCAGGTGAGACACACACACACACACACACACACACACACACACCACACCACATCAGTGAGTTGTTGAGGTGGAGAGGGCCAGCTGTAGCTCAGTGAGTTGTTGAGGTGGAGAGGGCCAGCTGTAGCTCAGTGAGTTGTTGAGGTGGAGAGGGTCAGCTGTAGCTCAGTGAGTTGTTGAGGTGGAGAGGGCCAGCTGTAGCTCAGTGAGTTGTTGAGGTGGAGAGGGCCAGCTGTAGATCAGTGAGTTGTTGATGTGGAGAGGGTCAGCTGTAGCTCAGTGAGTTGTTGATAATGAGAGGGCCAGCTGTAGCTCAGTAAGTTGTTAACGTGGAGAGGGCCAGCTGTAGATCAGTTAGTTGTTGATAAGGAGAGGGCCAGCTGTAGCTCAGTGAGTTGTTGATAAGGAGAGGGATAGCTGTAGCTCAGTGAGTTGTTGATAAGGAAAGGGATAGCTGTAGATCAGTGAGTTGTTGAGGTGGAGAGGGCCAGCTGTAGATCAGTGAGTTGTTGAGGTGGAGAGGGCCAGCTGTAGCTCAGTGAGTTGTTGAGGTGGAGAGGGCCAGCTGTAGCTCAGTGAGTTGTTGATAAGGAGAGGGATAGCTGTAGATCAGTGAGTTGTTGAGGTGGAGAGGGCCAGCTGTAGCTCAGTGAGTTGTTGATAAGGAGAGGGTCAGCTGTAGATCAGTGAGTTGTTGATAAGGAGAGGGATAGCTGTAGATCAGTGAGTTGTTGATAAGGAGAAGGCCAGCTGTAGATCAGTGAGTTGTTGACGTGGAGAGGGCCAGCTGTAGCTCAGTGAGTTGTTGATAAGGAGAGGGCCAGCTGTAGCTCAGTGAGTTGTTGATAAGGAGAGGGCCAGCTGTAGCTCAGTGAGTTGTTGACGTGGAGAGAGCCAGCTGTAGCTCAGTGAGTTGTTGACGTGGAGAGGGCCAGCTGTAGCTCAGTGAGTTGTTGACGTGGAGAGGGCCAGCTGTAGCTCAGTGAGTTGTTGACGTGGAGGGGCTACAGCTATGATGCTTCAGAGAGGGGAGGGGCAGGTAGCCTCCACTGGTAAAGATGTTGAGCAGGCAGTCAAACACTGGAAGACGTTTCTGAGGGACAGAGTGAAAACTTGACATAGGAACTTCTTACGTTTTTTTTGTGTGGGACTGAAAAAAATGCCCCGAAACGTAAAATATCTTTATTAACTGGTTCCCATGTTTTTAAATAACGGTTCTGTTCCAGAACAGTATAGATCACTTTCGTTCCGGGTTCTGTTTCTGTTCCTTATTTTCCAGTTTTCTGTACTGTTCCCTACTTTTCCCCAGTTCCAACACCAGCTATGTTGTACTGTGTCTTCTAACCCATATGTGTGTGTGTGTGTTTGTGTGTGTGTGTGTGTGTGTTTGTGTGTGTGTGTGTGTGTGTGTGTGTGTGTGTGTGTGTGTGTGTGTGTGTGTTTGTGTGTGTGTGTTCAGGGTAAATCAGAGAGAAACTACCACATCTTCTATGAGATGCTGTCTGGTCTGGAGCCTCACCAAAAACGCTCTCTTTACCTGCAAGAGGCGGAGACATACTTTTACCTCAACCAGGTACACACACTCACACACACACACACACAAACACACACACACACACACACACACACACACACACACACACACACACACACACACACACACACACACACACACGCGCACACACACACAGAATAGGTCGATTCGTCCTCCAATAATGTCTCTAAAGGTGCAACGTTCAGAAATCACACCTCCATTTCCTGGTTGATAAAATAGTTTGCCCATTTTCGGTTTATGTGACAAAACGAGCAAGTCTAGTGTTTGGTCCTCTAAACCGCTGTGAAATATATTTTCCATAATCAAAAAATATTGTTGTTTTAGATGTTAACCGAATGTAAAAGACGCAAAAACAAAATGTTAAGACCGGGCAGCATAGATATTGCGCACATAGAACACATTATACCAAATTTTAGACTGGCTTTCAATGAGAATGACAGATCTATAACACATAGAACAGATCTACCTCTCCTTAGACTGGCTTTCAATGAGAATGACAGATCTATAACACATAGAACAGATCTACCTCTTCTTAGAATGGCTTTCAATGAGAATGACATATCTATAACACACATTTCTATGTGAATTTGGTCGGGTCAACAGAATGGTGTGGGTCGTACCCCAACAACAGAATGGTGTGGGTCGTACCCCAACAACAGAATGGTGTGGGTCGTACCCCAACAACAGAATGGTGTGGGAGTATCCCAACAACAGAATGGTGTGGGTCGTACAACCCGGACCCTTCGTCTAATTTTCATTCCAATATTTACACCAGAATTTCTCCCTTGGTGTGTCCCTCTGTACCAGGGTGGTGACTGTGCGATAGAGGGGAAGGATGACGGAGCAGATTTCCGTCGTGTGCAGAGTGCCATGGACATCCTGTGTTTCAGTCCTGATGAGCAGAACGGCATCTGTAGACTACTGTCCTCCGTACTACACCTGGGGAATGTATACTTTCAGCCATACCAGGTAATATAACCTCTAACCTCTAACCCCTAACCCCTAACCTCTAACCCCTAACCCATCTGTAGACTACTGTCCTCCGTACTACACCTGGGGAATGTATACTTTCAGCCATACCAGGTAATATAACCTCTAACCCCTAACCCCTAACCTCTAACCCCTAACCCATCTGTAGACTACTGTCCTCCGTACTACACCTAGGGAATGTTTACTTCTTGTATTTAATGTATAGAACAGTGTGTTTTATATGGCAGTATAATATATATGGTATTATATATAATGTATTCGACTGTGTTTCCTGTAAAACAGGCTGCTAACCCTGACCCTAACCCAATAACCCTAACCCTAACCCTAACCCTAACCCTAACCCTATAACCCTAACCCAATAACCCTAACCCTAACCCTGACCCTAACCCTATAACCCTGACCCTAACCCAATAACCCTAACCCTAACCCTGACCCTAACCCTATAACCCTGACCCTAACCCAATAACCCTGACCCTAACCCTATAACCCTGACCCTAACCCTATAACCCTGACCCTAACCCTATAACCCTGACCCTAACCCTATAACCCTGACCCAATAACACTGACCCTAACCCAATAACCCTAACCCTAACCCTGACCCTGACCCTAACCCTATAACCCTAACCCTAACCCAATAACCCTGACCCTAACCCAATAACCCTGACCCTAACCTTATAACCCTGACCCTAACCCTATAACCCTGACCCAATAACCCTGACCCTGACCCTAACCCTAACCCTAACCCTAACCCTATAACCCTAACCCAATAACCCTAACCCAATAACACTGACCCTAACCCAATAACCCTAACCCAATAACACTGACCCTAACCCAATAACCCTAACCCAATAACACTGACCCTAACCCAATAACCCTAACCCTAACCCAATAACCCTGACCCTAACCCAATAACCCTAACCCAATAACCCTGACCCTAACCCAATAACCCTAACCCTAACCCAATAACCCTAACCCAATAACACTGACCCTAACCCAATAACCCTAACCCAATAACACTGACCCTAACCCAATAACCCTAACCCAATAACACTGACCCTAACCCAATAACCCTAACCCTAACCCAATAACCCTGACCCTAACCCAATAACCCTAACCCAATAACCCTGACCCTAACCCAATAACCCTGACCCTAACCCAATAACACTGACCCTAACCCAATAACCCTAACCCTAACCCAATAACCCTGACCCTAACCCAATAACACTGACCCTAACCCAATAACCCTGACCCAATAACCCTGACCCTAACCCAATAACCCTGACCCTAACCCTATAACACTGACCCTAACCCAATAACCCTGACCCTAACCCAATAACCCTGACCCTAACCCAATAACCCTGACCCTAACCCTATAACCCTGACCCTAACCCTATAACCCTGACCCTAACCCTATAACCCTGACCCTAACCCTATAACCCTGACCCAATAACACTGACCCTAACCCAATAACCCTAACCCTAACCCTGACCCTAACCCTATAACCCTAACCCTAACCCAATAACCCTGACCCTAACCCAATAACCCTGACCCTAACCCTATAACCCTGACCCTAACCCTATAACCCTGACCCAATAACCCTGACCCTGACCCTAACCCTAACCCTAACCCTAACCCTATAACCCTAACCCAATAACCCTAACCCAATAACACTGACCCTAACCCAATAACCCTAACCCAATAACACTGACCCTAACCCAATAACCCTAACCCAATAACACTGACCCTAACCCAATAACCCTAACCCTAACCCAATAACCCTGACCCTAACCCAATAACCCTAACCCAATAACCCTGACCCTAACCCAATAACCCTAACCCTAACCCAATAACCCTAACCCAATAACACTGACCCTAACCCAATAACCCTAACCCAATAACACTGACCCTAACCCAATAACCCTAACCCAATAACACTGACCCTAACCCAATAACCCTAACCCTAACCCAATAACCCTGACCCTAACCCAATAACCCTAACCCAATAACCCTGACCCTAACCCAATAACCCTGACCCTAACCCAATAACACTGACCCTAACCCAATAACCCTAACCCTAACCCAATAACCCTGACCCTAACCCAATAACACTGACCCTAACCCAATAACCCTGACCCAATAACCCTGACCCTAACCCAATAACCCTGACCCTAACCCTATAACACTGACCCTAACCCAATAACCCTGACCCTAACCCAATAACCCTGACCCTAACCCTAACCCTATAACCCTGACCCAATAACCCTGACCCTAACCCAATAACCCTGACCCTAACCCAATAACCCTGACCCTAACCCAATAACCCTGACCCTAACCCAATAACACTGACCCCAACCCAATAACCCTGACCCTAACCCAATAACCCTGACCCTAACCCTATAACCCTGACCCAATAACCCTGACCCTAGCCCAATAACACTGACCCTAACCCAATAACCCTGCCCCTAACCCAATAACACTGACCCTAACCCTATAACCCTAACCCTAACCCAATAACCCTGACCCTAACCCAATAACCCTGACCCTAACCCAATAACCCTAACCCTGTTGTAAAACAGGCTGAAGGCCAGGAGGTGGCGACGGTGGTCAGTGATCAGGAAATCAGAGTGGTAGCTGAGCTGCTCCAGATCTCTCCTGAGGGACTCAAGAAGGCCATCACACACAAAGTCACGGTCAGAACTACACTACCACATTACCTTAGGGTCAGAACTACACTAATACATTACCTCTACTATATCACACACAAAGTCACGGTCAGAACTACACGACCACATTACCTTAGGGTCAGAACTACACTACTACATTACCTCTACTATATCACACACAAAGTCACGGTCAGAACTACACTACCACATTACCTTAAGGTCAGAACTACACTACTACTACATTACCTCTACTATATCACACACAAAGTCACGGTCAGAACTACACTACCACAGTACCTTATGGGCAGAACTACACTACTACATTACCTCTACTATTTCACACACAATGTCACATTACATCACAGTTACTACATCTACTACATTACATCTACTACATCATGGTTACTACATCTACTACACTACCTCTACTACATCATGGTTACTACATCTACTACACTACCTCTACTACATCATGGTTACTACATCTACTGCATTACCTCTACTACATCACAGTTACTACATCTACTACATCATGGTTACTACATCTACTACATTACCTCTACTACATCACAGTTAATACATCTACTACATCACAGTTACTACATCACAGTTACTACATCTACTACATTGCCTCTACTACATCACAGTTACTACATTTAATACTAATACCTTACCTCTACTACATCACAGTTACTATATCTAATACATTACCTATACTACATCACAGTTACTACATCTACTACATTACATCTGCTACATCACGGTCACTTCCTCTTTTCATCATCTGTCCTGTCTGTCTGTCTGTCTGTCTGTCCTGTCTGTCTTGTCTGTCTGTCTGTCTGTCTGTCTGTCTGTCTGTCTGTCTGTCTGTCTGTCTGTCTGTCTGTCTGTCTGTCTGTCTGTCTGTCTGTCTGTCTGTCTGTCTGTCTGTCTGTCTGTCTGTCTGTCTGTCTGTCTGTCTGTCTGTCTGTCTGTCTGTCTGTCTGTCTGTCTGTCTGTCTGTCTGTCTGTCTGTCTGTCTGTCTGTCTGTCTGTCTGTCTGTCTTCTGTCTGTCTGTCTGTCTGTCTGTCTGTCTGTCTGTCTGTCTGTCTGTCTGTCTGTCTGTCTGTCTGTCTGTCTGTCTGTCTGTCTGTCTGTCTGTCTGTCTGTCTGTCTGTCTGTCTGTCTGTCTGTCTGTCTGTCTGTCTGTCTGTCTGTCTGTCTGTCTGTCTGTCTGTCTGTCTGTCTGTCTGTCTGTCTGTCTGTCTGTCTGTCTGTCTGTCTGTCTGTCTGTCTGTCTGTCTGTCTGTCTGTCTGTCTGTCTGTCTGTCTGTCTGTCTGTCTGTCTGTCTGTCTGACTGACTGACTTACTTACTTACTTACTTACTTACTTACTTACTTACTTACTTTTGACTCTACAGGATACAGTCCGGGAGAAGATCTACACTCCCCTGACAGTGGAGAGTGCTGTGGATGCCAGGTGTGTGTTTCTCTCTGTGTGGGTGTTTGTGTGTGTTGTGTGTTGTTCTAACCTCCGGCATCTTCTATTGGACTTGTACTACAGCGTGTCTGTTTCCATAGAGACGCTGTTGCTAAGATCCTGTACTCGCTGCTGTTTCATTGGCTGACCGAGAAGATAAATGGGCGGGTCTATCCTCGCAACGAGGCTCTGTCCATCTCTATACTGGACATATACGGCTTCGAGGTTGCTGCTCACACACACACAGTCTGTTTCCAGTTTCCATCAGTTTCTCCCTTAGCCAACTTTATCAAGCTTTACTTTTCCTCTCTCTGTCTCTCTATCTCTCTCTCTCTGTCTCCCCTCTCTCTCTCTCTCTCTCTCTCTCTCTCTCCTCTCTCTCTCTCTCTCTCTGTCTCCCCTCTCTCTCTCTCTCTCTCTCTCTCTCTCTCTCTCTCTCTCTCTCTCTCTCTCTCTCTCTCTCTCTCTCTCTCTGTCTCTCTATCTCTCTCTCTCTATGTATCCCCCTCTCTCTCTCCCTCTCTGTCTCTCTCTGTATCCCCTCTCTCTCTCTCTCTCTCTCTCTCTCTCTCTCTCTCTGTATCCCCTCTCTCTCTCTCTCTCTCTCTCTCTCTCTCAGTATCCCCTCTCTCTCTCTCTCTCTCTCTCCCTCTCTCTCTCTGTATCCCCTCTCTCTCTCTCTCTCTCTCTCTCTCCCTCTGTGTATCTCCTCTCTCTCTCTCTCTCTCTCTCTCTCTCTCTCTCTCTCTCTCTCTCTGTCTCTCTATCTCTCTCTCTCTCTCTGTATCCCCCCTCTCTCTCTCTCTCTCTCTCTCTCTCTCTCTCTCTCTCTCTGTGTATCTCCTCTCTCTCTCTCTCTCTCTCTCTCTCTCTCTCTCTGTGTATCTCCTCTCTCTCTCTCTCTCTCTCTCTCTCTGTGTATTTCCTCTCTCTCTCTCTCTCTCTCTCTCTCTCTCTCTCTCTCCATAGGATCTGTTATTCAACAGTTTTGAGCAGCTGTGTATCAACTATGCCAACGAGACGCTGCAGTTCTACTTCAACAAGATCATCTTCAGGGAGGAACAGGTCAGTCAGTCAGTGCAACTGGCAACACACTGAGCTACAGCCTAAATACAAACACATACCTGTACACAAAATGGCACCTGTGTTCTGAGCCAGTGTGGCTGTTGTTTCCTTTGTTTGAGTAAGTATGGAGGTTGTTTCTGACTGCAACTGACAACACACTGAGCCACAGCCTCCATTAAAAACACATGAGCCTGGACACAAAATGGCACCTGTGTTCTGACCCTGTTAAGTGGCCAAACTTCCTGCCACCCAGGACCTATATACCAGGCGGTTGTCAGAGGAAAGCCCATAAAATCGTTTAAAGAGTCTAGTCACCCCAAGTCAAGGGCCGTTTTCTCTGCTACCGCACGGCAAGCGGTACCGGAGGACCAAGTCAAGAACCAGAAGGCTCCTCAACAGCTTCTACTGCCATACGACTGCTGAACAAATAATCAAAAATATTACATTTACATTGACACCCCCTCCCCCAAATTACTTTGACGAACCTGTTTCCCCGAACATTGACTCTGTACTGCTACCCCCCTGCATATAGCCTCGGTATTGTTATTTTATTGTGTTACTTTTTATTTTAAAAAAATCTTTAGTTTATTTAGTAAATATTTTCTTCACTCTATTTCTTAAAACTACATTGTTGGTTAAGGTTTTGTAAAAAAGCCATTTCACGGTGCAACTGGCATGGCTCTAGGCACATATGAAGCCATGCCCTCCATTATAACCTATGGGCCTTGACCCAAAATGGCGTCCGTGTTCTGAGCCGGTATGTCTGCTGTTTCCTGCAGGAGGAGTACATCCGGGAGCAGATCAGCTGGCAAGAGCTTCCCTTCAGCGACAACCAGGCCGTCATCAACCTCATCGCCGCTAAGCCTCATGGGATACTGAGGATCCTGGATGACCAGTGCGGCTTCCCCCAGGTAGCCACGTCACTTCCTTTGTGTCACCTAGATTGAACATAAACAAAGGTAAAGAAAATATAATTCTAATATCCCAGAAGTCTTTGCTTCAATGAAGGAAGAATTGTAAATAACGTGGACCAACTTTGCGAGTTAGAAACAGCCCTAGTCCCGTAACTCTGTGACTCCGGAGTATAACATCCTGTTCCTGTTGTCCTGTTGACAAGGCGACAGACCACACCTTCCTCCAGAAGTGCAACTATCACCACGGGAACAGCGATCTGTATGCCCGGCCAAAGATGCCCCTCCCAGAGTTCACACTGAAACACTACGCTGGGAAAGTCACATACCAAGTAAACACACACACACACACACACACACACACACACACACACCACACACACACACACACACACACACACACACACACACACACACATATCTCCCCTCCCCCTGTTGATGTCCTCCTAACATTATCTACCCTCCCCCTGTTGATGTTCTCCTAACATTATCTACCCTCCCCCTGTTGATGTCCTCCTAACATTATCTCCCCTCCCCCTGTTGATGTCCTCCTAACATTATCTCCCCTCCCCCTGTTGATGTCCTCCTAACATTATCTACCCTCCAACTGCTGATGTCCTCCTAACATTATCTCCCCTCCCCCTTGTTGATGTCCTCCTAACATTATCTCCCCTCCCCCTGTTGATGTCCTCCTAACATTATCTACCCCCCAACTGTTGGTGTCCTCCTAACATTATCTACCCTCCCCCTGTTGATGTCCTCCTAACATTATCTCCCCTCCCCCTGTTGATGTTCTCCTAACATTATCTACCCTCCAACTGCTTGATGTCCTCCTAACATTATCTCCCCTCCCCCTGTTGATGTCCTCCTAACATTATCTACCCTCCCCCTGTTGATGTTCTCCTAACATGATCTACCCTCCCCCTGTTGATGTCCTCCTAGCATTATCTACCCTCCCCCTGTTGATGTCCACTTAACATTATCTACCCTCCAACTGTTGATGTCTTCATAACATTATTTCCCCTCCCCATGTTGATGTCCTCCTAACATTATCTACCCTCCCCCTGTTGATGTCCTCCTAACATTATCTCCTCCCCCTGTTGATGTCCTCCTAACATTATCTACCCTTCCCCTGTTGATGTCCTCCTAACATTATCTACCCTCCCCCTAACATTATCTCCCCTCCCTCTGTTGGTGTCCTCCTAACATTATCTACCCTCCCCCTGTTGATGTCCTCCTAACCATATCTACCCTCCCCCTGTTGATGTCCTCCTAACATTATCTCCCCTCCCCCTGTTGATGTCCTCCTAACATTATCTACCCTCCCCCTGTTGATGTCCTCCTAACATTATCTACCCTCCCCCTGTTGATGTCCTCCTAACATTATCTACCCTCCCCCTGTTGATGTTCTCCTAACATTATCTACCCTCCCCCTGTTGATGTCCTCCTAACATTATCTACCCTCCCCCTGTTGATGTCCTCCTAACATTATCTACGCTCCCCCTGTTGATGTCCTCCTAACATTATCTACCATCCCCCTGTTGATGTCCACCTAACATTATCTACCCTCCAACTGTTGATGTCCTCATAACATTATTTCCCCTCCCCATGTTGATGTCCTCCTAACATTATCTACCCTCCCCCTGTTGATGTCCTCCTAACATTATCGCCTCCCCCTGTTGATGTCCTCCTAACATTATCTACCCTCCCCCTGTTGATGTCCTCCTAACATTATCTACCCTCCCCCTAACATTATCTCCCCTCCCTCTGTTGGTGTCCTCCTAACATTATCTACCCTCCCCCTGTTGATGTCCTCCTAACCATATCTACCCTCCCCCTGTTGATGTCCTCCTAACATTATCTACCCTCCCCCTGTTGATGTCCTCCTAACATTATCTACCCTCCCCCTGTTGATGTCCTCCTAACATTATCTACCCTCCCCCTGTTGATGTCCTCCTAACATTATCTACGCTCCCCCTGTTGATGTCCTCCTAACATTATCTACCATCCCCCTGTTGATGTCCTCCTAACATTATCTACCCTCCCCATGTTGATGTTCTCCTAACATTATCTACCCCCCCCCTTGTTGATGTCCTCCTAACATTATCTACCCTCCCCCTGTTGATGTCCTCCTAACATTATCTACGCTCCCCCTGTTGATGTCCTCCTAACATTATCTACCCTCCCCATGTTGATGTTCTCCTAACATTATCTACCCTCCCCATGTTGATGTTCTCCTAACATTATCTACCCTCCCCCTGTTGATGTCCTCCTAACATTATCTACCCTCCCCATGTTGATGTTCTCCTAACATTATCCACCCTCCCCCTGTTGATGTCCTCCTAACATTATCTACCCTCCCCCTGTTCTAGGTGCATAAGTTCCTCCATAAGAACTTTGACCTGGTGCGTCAGGACGTTCTGGAGCTGTTCAGTAGCAGTACGAACCGCATGGTGTCCAACCTGTTCCTCCAACACAGTGAGGGGCTGGCGTCTCAGCAGCGTTCTGCCGCCAGAAGGGGCTCCACCGCCCGCCGTCTCGCCGGCAACACCGTCAGCGCCAAGTTCCAGAGCAGTCTGCAGGACCTGGTGGAGAAGATGGAGAGGTCAGGGTTCTAGGGGGTTCTGGCGTTATATACTGCCTACCTACTCGGCACGGACAATTCAATGTCTATTCCACGTTGAAATGACGTGGAAACAACATTGATTCAAACCAGTGTGTGCCCAATTGGTGCTCTAGAATTTTGAAGACTAGATCCTGTCCAGCATTCTATGGTTCTAATTCTAGGGTTCTGGGCTTCCGAGTTCTGGGGTTCTAGAGTTCTGAGTACAGCATTCTAGGGTTCTACGTTCCTCATGCTAACGTTAAAGGTTTTACATTCTAAGTGTGTCTCTACAGATGTAACCCGTACTTTGTACGTTGCATCAAGCCAAACCAGCACAAGGAGCCGGGCCAGTTTGAGACGGAGCTGGTGAAGACTCAACTACGTTACTCTGGTATCCTGGAGACCATACGCATCAGGAAGGAGGGATACCCAATCAGGATACCCTTCTACCAATTCCTCAACAGGTAGGTCACATGACAGGAAGTCACAGCCTTTAGTGGCATCACTCACTTACTTGCTTTTGGCGGCCCAGACTAATAATATGCCGTAGCTCTCTGTTGTTCAGGGCAGCTCGTCCTCTGAGACCAGTGTTGTCCATGAATCACTTCTTTAGTCTTCCAAGAGGTGGTACTTCCTCTGGTCTGAGACCAGTGTTGTCCATGAATCTCTCCTGTGGTCTCCTAGGAGGTGGTACTTCCTCTGGTCTGAGATCAGTGTTGTCCATGAATCACTTATTTAGTCTTCCAAGATGTGGTACTTCCTCTGGTCTGAGATCAGTGTTGTCCATGACTCTCTCCTGTGGTCTCCTAGGAGGTGGTACTTCCTCTGCTCTGAGATCAGTGTTGTCCATGAATCACTTCTTTAGTCTTCCAAGAGGTGGTACATCCTCTGGTCTGAGACCAGTGTTGTCCATGAATCTCTCCTGTGGTCTCCTAGGAGGTGGTACTTCCTCTGGTCTGAGACCAGTGTTGTCCATGAATCTCTCCTGTGGTCTCCTAGGAGGTGGTACTACCTCTGGTCTGAGACCAGTGTTGTCCATGAATCACTTCTTTAGTCTTCCAAGAGGTGGTACTTCCTCTGCTCTGAGATCAGTGTTGTCCAGGATATATTCAAGAGACTAGGAACGGTGTTGCTGTACTACAGATGAAGTGTGTGTGTGCTCCTCAGGTACAAGGCGTTACTGTGTCTGAAGGAGGTACCTCCAGCGGACGGGGAGACCTGTGTTGAGATGATCCATAAACTCTGTCCTGTTAAACCTGGAACATACCAAGTAGGAGTTACCAAGGTGAGGAGGGGTGGGGGGGCTGTGTTGAGATGATCTGTCCTGTTAAATCTGGAAAATACCAAGTAGGAGTTACCAAGGCGAGGAGGGGTGGGGGGGCTGTGTTGAGATGATCTATAAACTCTGTCCTGTTCAACATGGAACATACTAAGTAGGAGTTACCAAGGTGAGGAGGGGGGGGGCTGTGTTGAGATGATCTATAAACTAGGTTCTTCCTGGTTCTTCCTAGCTTCTTCCTGGTTCTTCCTGGTTCTTCCTGGTTCTTCCTAGTTCTTCCTAGCTTCTTCCTGGTTCCTCCTAGGTTCTTCCTGGTTCTTCCTGGGTTCGTCCTGGTTCTTCCTATCCACTGTGGCTCTGCATTGCTTGCTTTGTGGGGTTTTAGGTTGGGTAACTGTAAACGGCTAATGGAAAAAGGGGGCTTCATAAGATACATTGCATATGATTAATTTGAACATGAGGGGCTGGGGTATCGCAGGCTGGTCTACAAAGATAGAAAAAATCACAATCCTCCAACCCCTATCCATGCGTGGAACGGATGTGGGTGTGGCAAAGCTTATTAAAGATCAGTGATCAAGGTTTCTTTTTTTCATTCCTCTTGTTCAACTGTTGCACCTGCAAAAAAAAGGTTTGCTCAGATGTGCGAGTGCCTTTTTGAATGTTGGTCAACAAAGATACAAATCACAATCGTTGGATATTATTTTTTTTAAGTATTCAGACCCTTTACTCAGTACTTTGTTGAAGCGCCTTTGGCAGCGATTACAGCCTCGAATCTTCTTGGGTATGACGCTACAAGCTTGGCACACCTGTATTAGTGGTTTCTCGAGTGACGTAGCGGTCTAAGGCATCTCAGCGCTAGAGGGGTCACTACAGACCCTGGTTCAGCGGTCTAAGGCATCTCAGCGCTAGAGGGGTCACTACAGACCCTGGTTCAGCGGTCTAAGGCATCTCAGCGCTAGAGGGGTCACTACAGACCCTGGTTCAGCGGTCTAAGGCACTGCATCTCAGCGCTAGAGGGGTCACTACAGACCCTGGTTCAGCGGTCTAAGGCACTGCATCTCAGCGCTAGAGGGGTCACTACAGACCCTGGTTCAGCGGTCTAAGGCACTGCATCTCAGCGCTAGACTCGTCACTACAGACCCTGGTTCAGCAGTCTAAGGCACTGCATCTCAGCGCTAGACTCGTCACTACAGACACCATGGTTTGATTCCAGCTGCACCACAACCGGCCGTGATGGAGAGTGATGCAGCGGTCTAAGGCACTGCATCTCAGCGCTAGACTCGTCACTACAGACACCATGGTTTGATTCCAGCTGCACCACAACCGGCCGTGATGGAGAGTGACGCAGCGGTCTAAGGCACTGCATCTCAGCGCTAGACTCGACACTACAGACCCTGGTTCAGCGGTCTAAGGCACTGCATCTCAGCGCTAGACTCGTCACTACAGACCCTGGTTCAGCGGTCTAAGGCACTGCATCTCAGCGCTAGACTCGTCACTACAGACACCATGGTTTGATTCCAGCTGCACCACAACCGGCCGTGATGGAGAGTGACGCAGCGGTCTAAGGCACTGCATCTCAGCGCTAGACTCGTCACTACAGACCCTGGTTCAGCGGTCTAAGGCACTGCAACTCAGCGCTAGACTCGTCACTACAGACCCTGGTTCAGCGATCTAAGGCACTGCATCTCAGCGCTAGACTCGCCACTACAGACACCATGGTTTGATTCCAGCTGCACCACTGGCCGTGATGGAGAGTCCCATAGGGCGGCTCACAATTGTCCCAGCGTCGTCCAGGTTTGGCTGGTGTAGTCATTGTAAATAAGAATTCGTTCTTAACTGACTTGCGAAGTTGGAGAGGTAGGGTAATCTAGTGATCCCCATGTGTAGATGTTCCTGAAGGAGGAGCTGTAGGAGAGGAAGGGTAATCTAGTGATCCCCATGTGTAGATGTTCCTGAAGGAGGAGCTGTTGGAGAGGTAGGGTAATCTGGTGATCCCCATGTGTAGATGTTCCTGAAGGAGGAGCTGTAGGAGAGGAAGGGTAATCTAGTGATCCCCATGTGTAGATGTTCCTGAAGGAGGAGCTGTACCAACTGATGGAGTGGAAGCGTGATCTGGTGTTCCACGTGGCTGCCGTGACCCTGCAGCGTTACACACGGCTGTACTTCATCAGGAAGAGACGGAACAAGTTCCGAAACACCATGATTCAACTACAGACCTTCTGTAGAGGACACCTGGCAAGGTAACACACACACACACACACACACACACACACACCGCTAAAACACCATGATTCAACTACAGACCTACTGTAGAGGACACCTGGCAAGGTAACACACACACACACACCGCTAAAACACCATGATTCAACTACAGACCTACTGTAGAGGACACCTGGCAAGGTAACACACACACACACACCGCTAAAACACCATGATTCAACTACAGACCTACTGTAGAGGACACCTGGCAAGGTAACACACACACACACACACACACCGCTAAAACACCATGATTCAACTACAGACCTACTGTAGAGGACACCTGGCAAGGTAACACACACACACACACACACCGCTAAAACACCATGATTCAACTACAGACCTACTGTAGAGGACACCTGGCAAGGTAACACACACACACACACATACACTCTCACACACACACACATACACTCTCACACACACACACACATACACTCTCACACACACACACACACATACACTCTCACACACACACACACATACACTCTCACACACACACACATACACTCTCACACACACACACACATACACTCTCACACACACACACACATACACTCTCACACTCACACACACACACACCGCTAAAACACCATGATTCAACTACAGACCTACTGTAGAGGACACCTGGCAAGGTAACACACACACACACACCGCTAAAACACCATGATTCAACTACAGACCTACTGTAGAGGACACCTGGCAAGGTAACACACACACCGCTAAAACACCATGATTCAACTACAGACCTACTGTAGAGGACACCTGGCAAGGTAACACACACACACACACACACACACGCACACACCGCTAAAACACCATGATTCAACTACAGACCTACTGTAGAGGACACCTGGCAAGGTAACACACACACACACCGCTAAAACACCATGATTCAACTACAGACCTAATGTAGAGGACACCTGGCAAGGTAACACACACACACACACATACACTCTCACACACACACACACACACACATACACTCTCACACACACACACACATACACTCTCACACACACACACACACACACACACATACACTCTCACACACACACACACATACACTCTCACACACACACACATACACTCTCACACACACACACACATACACTCTCACACACACACACACATACACATACACTCTCACACACACACACACACACACACACACACACATACACTCTCACACGCACACACATACACTCTCACACACACACACACACACACACAGACAGACCCTGTCTCTCTGTAAACAGCCAATCAGAGCATGTCTCTCTCTCTGTAAACAGCCAATCAGAGCATGTCTCTCTCTCTGTAAACAGCCAATCAGAGCATGTCTCTCTCTCTGTAAACAGCCAATCAGAGCATGTCTTTCTGTAAACAGTTTATCGGAGCTTGTCTCTCTCTAAATAGCCAGTCAGATCCTGTCTCTCTGTAAACAGGAAGAGGTTTGCTCTGAAGAGGAAGTACCTCATCAAGTTCCGTTCCATCGTGTTGCTCTACATCAACCGTCGAAGCTATGTGAAGGTAACACACACACGGACGGACGGACACACACACACACACACACACACACACACACACACACACACACACACACACACACACACACACACACACCAGGGTCCGAAACAGAAGGGATTAAGTGATGAGTGTTTAATGTTTGGGTTCCTTTCAGGCGGAGATCGAGCCAATCAGGAGAGCCGAGGAGGAGTTCAGGAGGATAGAGGAGGTAAAGACCTCGTCCCTTTCCTTCTGTCTCCACCTCTGATTGGTTAATTAGTATTAATTACCACGTGTCCCGGATTGTGCGTGACAGTCCCACACTTTGACACTTTGACCCCATGTCCCGCAATCAAACAATCATGTCCCGAGTTTCATCAACAAGTTCAAACATCAGTAAACTGTTGGGGAAAACAGGTGGATTTGTCCTTCAGTTATACATTCTAACCAGTCTCTTTCAATCACCATCAGTAAACTGTTGGGGAAAACAGGTGGATTTGTCCTTCAGTTATACATTCTAACCAGTCTCTTTCAATCACCTTGCGCTTATGAAAATATATTCTGTGTATCAGGGATGGGCAGCTTCTTTTGGGGGGGAGAGGGCTATTTTTGCTAACTCTGTCAGGGTAACTTACAGTTGAGAGTTGGAAAAATATAATACAGGAATGCTAGAATAATAGAATAATAAAATACTAGAATAACAGAATACTAGAATAATATAATATTATAATGTTATAATACTAGAATAATATAATATTAGAATGTTATAATACTAGAATAATATAATATTAGAATGTTATAATACTAGAATAATATAATATTAGAATGTTATAATACTAGAATAATATAATATTATAATACTAGAATAATATAATATTATAATACTAGAATAATATAATATTAGAATACTAGAATAATAAAATATTAGAATACTAGAATAATATAATATTATAATACTAGAATAATATAATATTATAATACTAGAATAATAAAATACTAGAATAATATAATATTAGAATACTAGAATAATATAATATTATAATACTAGAATAATATAATATTATAATACTAGAATAATATAATATTAGAATACTAGAATAATATAATATTAGAATACTAGAATAATATAATATTATAATACTAGAATAATATAATATTAGAATACTAGAATAATATAATATTATAATACTAGAATAATATAATATTAGAATACTAGAATAATAAAATAATAAAATACTATAATACTAGAATAATATAATATTATAATACTAGAATAATATAATATTATAATACTAGAATAATATAATATTATAATACTAGAATAATATAATATTATAATACTAGAATAATAAAATACTAGAATAATATAATATTATAATACTAGAATAATATAATATTATAATACTAGAATAATATAATATTATAATACTAGAATAATATAATATTATAATACTAGAATAATAAATAATAAAATACTAGAATAATATAATATTATAATACTAGAATAATATAATATTATAATACTAGAATAATATAATATTATAATACTAGAATAATAAAATAATAAAATACTAGAATAATATAATATTATAATACTAGAATAATATAATATTATAATACTAGAATAATATAATATTATAATACTAGAATAATATAATATTATAATACTAGAATAATAAAATAATAAAATACTAGAATAATATAATATTATAATACTAGAATAATAAAATACTAGAATAATATAATATTAGAATACTAGAATAATAAAATAATAAAATACTAGAATAACAGAATACTATAATAATGGAATAATAGAATAATAGAATTATAGTTATATCGGGCGGCAGGGTATCCTAGTGGTTAGAGCGTTGGACTAGTAACCGGAAGGTTGCAAGTTCAAACCCCCGAGCTGACAAGGTAGAAATCTGTCGTTCTGCCCCTGAACAGGCAGTTTACCCACTGTTCCTAGGCCGTCATTGAAAATAAGAATTTCTCCTTCACTGACTTAACTGACTTGTCTAGGTAATTAAAGTTCAACAATAGTACATATTAGAATACTAGAATACAATAATAATGGAATACTACATTTTTATAATATAATATTGTAATAATGGAAAACCAGAATGTTAAAATATTAAAATAATGGAATACTAGAATATTATAATAATAGAATATTGGAATATTATAATACCAGAATAGTAGAGTATTAGAATACTAGAATATTAGAATATTAGAATACTAGAATAATAGAGTACTAGAATACTAGAATATTAGAATACTAGAATATTGGAATATTATAATACCAGAATAGTAGAGTATTAGAATACTAGAATATTAGAATATTAGAATACTAGAATAATAGAGTACTAGAATACTAGAATATTAGAATAATAGAATATTGGAATATTATAATACCAGAATAGTAGAGTATTAGAATACTAGAATATTAGAATATTAGAATACTAGAATAATAGAGTACTAGAATACTAGAATATTAGAATACTAGAATATTGGAATATTATAATACCAGAATAGTAGAGTATTAGAATACTAGAATATTAAAATACTAGAATATTAGAATATTAGAATACTAGAATATTAGAATACTAGAATACTAGAATACTACAAATTAGAATACAATAATAATGGAATAGTAGAATCTCATAATAATGGCATACTATAATAATAATAGAATACTAGAATGTTATAATATTATAATAATGGCATATTACAATATTTGAATAACAGAATACTAGAATATTAGAATACTAGAATACTAGAATATTAGAGTATTATAACACTAGAATACTAGAATATTACAATACTAGAATATTAGAATACTGGATTATTAGAATACTAGAATATTATAATATTATGATAATGGAATACTAGAATATTATAATACAAGAATACTAGAATACTAGAATATACTAGAATTCTAGAATAATAGAATACAAGAATACCAGACTACTAGACTACTAAAAATACTAAGAATACTATAATAATAGAATACTATAATAGTATAATATTATAATAATGGAATACTGGACAATTAGAATATTAGAATACTAGATTATTATAATACAATAATAATGGACTACCAGAATACTTGAATATTATAATAATAGAATACTATAATATTAGAATACTAGAATTTTAGATTACCAGAATATTATAATAATGGAATACTAGAACACTAGAATATTATAATAATGGAATACTGGCATAATATAATAATATTATATTATATTAATGGAATACTAGAAAACTAGAATATTAGAATACAATAATAATAAAGGAATACCTGATTCCTAGAATATTATAAAAATGGAATACTAGAACATTAGAATACTAGAACATTAGAATACTAGAACATTAGAATACTAGAATATTATAATATTATAATATTATAATATTAGAAAAACGGAATACTAGAATATTATAATATTATAATAATGGAATACTGGAATAATATAATAATAGAAAAATATAATACTATAATAATGGAATAATATAATATTAGAATACTATAATAATAGAATACTATAATAATGGATTTTATAATAATGGAATACTGGAATACTATAAAAATAAAATACTAGAATATTATAATGATGGAATACTAGAATATTAGAATACAAGAATATTAGAATATTAGAAAAATGGAATTCTAGAATATTATATTATTATAATAATGGAATACTAGAATAATATAATAGTAGAATACTAGAATAATAGAGTACTATAATAATGGAATAACATAATACTAGAATACTAGAATAATAGAATACTATAATACTATAATCTTATAATAATGGAGTACTAGAATATTATAAAATTATACCAATAGAATATTATAATAATGGAATACTAGAATACTAGAATATTATAATACAAGAATAATAGAATACTAGAATACTGTAATACTAGAATATTAGAATAATAGAATTCTAAAAATACTAGCATCCTAGAACACTAGAATAATATAATACTATAATACTATAATACTGGAATATTATAATAATAGAATACTGGAATTATAGAATACTAGAATACTAGAATATTAGAATACTGGAATACTAGAATATTAGAATATTAGAATACTGGAATACTAGAATATTAGAATAGTAGAATACTGGAATACTAGAATTCTACAATATTAGAATATTAGAAAACTATAGTACTAGAATACTAGAATACAAGAATATTAGAATACTAGAATATTAGAATACTGGAATACTAGAATACTAGAATACTAGAATAGTAGAATACTATAATACTGGAATAATAGAATAATTGAATACTAGAATACTAGAATATTCTAATAATGGAATAGTAGAATAATATAATATTCTAATAATGGAATACTAGAATATTAGAATTCTAGAATACCAGAATAAATGAATACTATTGTCCCTCATTTGAGTGTTTTAAATGTGCTTTGATCTGAACCCTTGACTGACCCCTGACCTCTAACCTCTAACCCCTCTGTGTAGGAGCGGGCCAACAGAGAAGTGGTGAACGTTACAACTCTGCCCATCCCTGCTGAGTTGGGGTTTCTGCTGCAGGCTTCCGCAGGTAGGCTATTATCCTGAATAACACACTAGCTCTGGTCCAGCTCCTCCCATCTCTCTGTCTAGCTCTGGTCCAGATCCTCACATCTCTCTGTGTGTCTAGGTGGCAGGGAGCTCCACTCTGAGTGTATGTCTCTGGTCCAGCTCCTCACATCTCTCTGTCTATCTCTGGTTCAGCTCCTCACATCTCTCTGTCTAGCTTTGGTCCAGCTCCTCACATCGCTCTGTCTATCTCTGGTTCAGCTCCTCACATCTCTCTGTCTAGCTTTGGTCCAGCTCCTCACATCTCTCTGTCTAGCTCTGGTCCAGCTCCATACATCTCTCTATGTGTCTAGGTGGCAGGGAGCTCCACTCTGAGTGCCTAGCTCTGGTCCAGCTCCTCACATCTCTCTGTGTGTCTAGGTGGCAGGGAGCTCCACTCTGAGTGCCTATCTCTGGTCCAGCTCCTCACATCTCTCTGTCTAGCTCTGGTCCAGCTCCTCACGTCTCTCTGTGTGTCTAGGTGGCAGGGAGCTCCACTCTGAGTGCCTAGCTCTGGTCCAGGCCCCTAAGGTCCAGGTGGATCCTCAGCTGACTCTGCCGTTGAACATCAACAACTACCTCATCACTCACTACATAAGGACCATCTTCAGGGTGAGAACACACCGGTATTAAAACGTGTGTTTGATGTTGAGCTCAGTGTTCAGTCGGTGAATCTGTGTTGATGTTGAGCTTAGTGTTCAGTCGGTGAATCTGTGTTGATGTTGAGCTTAGTGTTCAGTCGGTGAATCAGTGTTGATGTGTTTGATGTTGAGCTCAGTGTTCAGTTGTGAATCCATGATGCTGATGTGTTTGATGTTGAACTCAATGTTCAGTTGTGAATCCATGATGTTGATGAGTTTGATGTTGAGCTCAGTGTTCAGTTGTGAATCCATGATGTTGATGTGTTTGATGTTGAGCTTAGTGTTCTGTTGTGAATCCATGATGTGATGTGTTTGATGTTAAGCTCAGTGTTCAGTTGTGAATCCATGTTGATGTGTTTAGGAAGCTTTGTTTGGGATGTTGTTTGCTCCGTTGGAGCGCTCTCTGACCCGGGTGGACGAGGAACTGAATCAGCCAGCGGTGGACGTCTTTATGCTGGTACACTATGCTCTAGAACCCTCTATAGAACCCACCTTCAGAACCCTCGCTATGGTACACTACGCTCTAGAACCCTCTCTAGAACTCACCCGTTAGAACCCTCTCTATAGAACACTACGATCTAGAACCATCTGTAGAACCCACCTTTAGAACCCTCTCCATGGAACACTATGGTCTAGAACCCTCTGCAGAACCCACTTTTAGCACCATCTCTAAGGAACACTATGATCTAGAACCCTCTATAGAACCCACCTTTAGAACACTCTATATGGAACACTATGATCTAGAACCCTCTGCAGAACCCACCTTTAGAACTGTCTCTATGGAACACTACGATCTAGAACTCTCTGTAGAACCCACCTTTAGAAGCCACATTTAAAACTCACCTTTAGAACCCTCTCTATGGTACACTATGCTCTAGAACCCTATGTAGAACCCACCTTTAGAACCCTCTCTATGGAACACTACAATCTAGAACCCTTTGTAGAACCCACCTTTAGAACCCTCTCCATTGTAGAACAGTGGTTCCCAACCTTTTTCAGTTACTGTACCACCAACTGAAGTTTGCTCTGCCCTGAGTAACCCTGAAGTACCCACTGCATTATACCAGTCTATGGTCTCATGAGTCTTCTCATGTACCCCCATGGAACCATACTGTAACATGGTGTGTTCTGTGTTCTCTCTTCTAGATTCTGAGGTTCATGGGGGACCCCGACCTGAACGGAGCTCAGGAGAACCTGTTTGGGAACTACATCATCCAGAAAGGACTGGCCAATCAGAGCCTCCGAGATGAGATCCTGGCACAGGTAGCAAATCAAGTCTGGCGAAACGTCAACCCTCAGAACTCAGAACGCGGGTGGCTCCTCCTCTCCGCCTGTCTCTCCTCCTTCCATCCCTCGCAACGGCTGGAAAAATACCTCCTCAAGTAAGTCCCACACACACACGATACACACACACAAACGCACGCACACGCACGCACACATACACACACGCACGCACACACACGGTACACATACACACACATACATACACATATACACACACACACAATATACAAACATACACACACACACACCCATGATACACACACATACACACACACTGATACACACACACTGATACACACACACATGATGCACACACATGATAAACACACACACACACTGATACACACACACTGATACACACACACTGATACACACACACTGATACACACACACACTGATACACACACACTGATACACACACACTGATACACACACACTGATACACACACACATGATGCACACACATGATAAACACACACACACACTGATACACACACACTGATACACACACACTGATACACACACACTGATACACACACACACTGATACACACACATGATAAACACACACACACACTGATACACACACACTGATACACACACACTGATACACACACACTGATACACACACACACACACACACACTGATACACACACACACTGATACACACACACTGATACACACACACACACACACACACACACACACTGATACACACACACTGATACACACACACTGATACACACACACTGATACACACACACTGATACACACACACACTGATACACACACACTGATACACACACACTGATACACACACACTGATACACACACACTGATACACACACACACTGATACACACACACACACACTGATACACACACACTGATACACACACACAAACGCACGCACACGCACGCACACATACACACACGCACGCACACACACGGTACACATACACACACATACATACACATATACACACACACAATATACAAACATACACACACACACACCCATGATACACACACATACACACACACTGATACACACACACTGATACACACACACATGATGCACACACATGATAAACACACACACACACTGATACACACACACTGATACACACACACTGATACACACACACTGATACACACACACTGATACACACACACACTGATACACACACACTGATACACACACACACTGATACACACACACTGATACACACACACTGATACACACACACATGATGCACACACATGATAAACACACACACACACTGATACACACACACTGATACACACACACTGATACACACACACTGATACACACACACACTGATACACACACATGATAAACACACACACACACTGATACACACACACTGATACACACGCACTGATACACACACACTGATACACACACACACACACACACACACTGATACACACACACACTGATACACACACACTGATACACACACACACACACACACACACACACTGATACACACACACTGATACACACACACTGATACACACACACGGATACACACACACTGATACACACACACACTGATACACACACACTGATACACACACACTGATACACACACACTGAGTACACACACACTGATACACACACACACTGGATACACACACACACACACTGATACCACACACACTGATACACACACACTGATACACACACACTGATACACACACACACTGATACACACACACACACACTGATACACACACACTGATACACACACTGATACACACACACTGATACACACACACTGATACACACAACACTGATACACACACCACACTGATACACACACACTGATACACACACACTGATACACACACACTGATACACACACACACTGATACAACACACACACACACTGATACACACTGATACACACACTGATACACACACACTGATACACACACACTGATACACACACACTGATACACACACACTGATACACACACACACTGATACACACACACACTGATACACACACACTGATACACACACACTGATACACACACACTGATACACACACACTGATACACACACACACACACACTGATACACACACACTGATACACACACTGATACACACACACTGATACACACACACTGATACACACACACACACACTGATACACACACACTGATACACACACACTGATACACACACTGATACACACACACTGATACACACACACTGATACACACACACACACACACACACTGATACACACACACTGATACACACACTGATACACACACACTGATACACACACACTGATACACACACACACACTGATACACACACACTGATACACACACACTGATACACACACTGATACACACACACTGATACACACACACTGATACACACACTGATACACACACACACTGATACACACACACTGATACACACACACTGATACACACACACACTGATACACACACACTGATACACACACACTGATACACACACACACTGATACACACACACACTGATACACACACACACTGATACACACACACTGATACACACACACTGATACACACACACTGATACACACACTGATACACACACACTGATACACACACACACTGATACACACACACTGATACACACACACTGATACACACACACTGATACACACACACTGATACACACACACTGATACACACACACACACACTGATATACACACACTGATACACACACACTGATACACACACACTGATACACACACACTGATACACACACACACACACTGATACACACACACTGATACACACACACTGATACACACACTGATACACACACACACTGATACACACACACTGATACACACACTGATACACACACACTGATACACACACACTGATACACACACTGATACACACACACACTGATACACACACACTGATACACACACACTGATACACACACACACTGATACACACACACTGATACACACACACACTGATACACACACACACTGATACACACACACACTGATACACACACACTGATACACACACACTGATACACACACTGATACACACACACTGATACACACACACACTGATACACACACACTGATACACACACACTGATACACACACACTGATACACACACACTGATACACACACACTGATACACACACACACACTGATATACACACACTGATACACACACACTGATAGACACACACTGATACACACACACTGATAGACACACACTGATACACACACACTGATACACACACACACACACTGATACACACACACTGATACACACACACTGATACACACACACTGATACACACACACACTGATACACACACATGATAAACACACACACACACTGATACACACACACACTGATACACCACACACTGATACACACACACTGATACACACACACACACACACACACACTGATACACACACACTGATACACACACACTGATACACACACACACTGATACACACCACACTGATACACACACACTGATACACACACACTGATACACACACACACTGATACACACACACACTGATACACACACACTGATACACACACACACTGATACACACACACAACACACTGATACACACACACTATACACACACACTGATACACCACACACTGATACACACACACACTGATACACACACACACACACACTGATACACACACACTGATACACACACTGATACACACACACTGATACACACACACTGATACACACACACACTGATACACACACACTGATACACACACACTGATACACACACACACTGATACACACACACTGATACACACACACTGATACACACACACTGATACACACACACACTGTAACACACACTGATACTGTGTGTGTGTGTGTGTGTGTGTGTGTGTGTGTGTGTGTGTGTGTGTGTGTGTGTGTGTGTGTGTGTGTGTGTGTGTGTGTGTGTGTGTGTGTGTGTGTGTGTGTGTGTGTGTGTGTGTTAGGTTTGTCTCAGACTACGTCCAGGAGGATATGACTGTTTGTGTCAACACCGTCTACTCCAGTCAATGCAGAGGACTTCACTTGGTTACCACGGCGCCCGGACCTACCCTCCCTGTCTACTGGAGTGGACCGCCAACCGCAAGAGAGCTCACACCGTGCTACAGATACACTGTTACAATGGTCAGGACAACACCGTGCTACAGACACACTGTTACAATGGTCAGGACAACACCGTGCTACAGACACACTGTTACAATGGTCAGGACAACACACCGTACCACAGATGCACTGTTACAATGGTCAGGACAACACACTGTACTACAGACACACTGTTACAATGGTCAGGACAACACACCGTGCTACAGACACACTGTTACAATGGTCAGGACAACACACTGTACTACAGACACACTGTTACAATGGTCAGGACAACACACCGTGCTACAGACACACTGTTACAATGGTCAGGACAACACCGTGCTACAGACACACTGTTACAATGGTCAGGACAACACACTGTACTACAGACACACTGTTACAATGGTCAGGACAACACCGTACTACAGACACACTGTTACAATGGTCAGGACAACACACCGTGCTACAGACACACTGTTACAATGGTCAGGACAACACACCATACTACAGACACACTGTTACAATGGTCAGGACAACACACCGTGCTACAGACACACTGTTACAATGGTCAGGACAACACCGTGCTACAGACACACTGTTACAATGGTCAGGACAACACACCATACTACAGACACACTGTTACAATGGTCAGGACAACACACTGTACTACAGACACACTGTTACAATGGTCAGGACAACACACTGTACTACAGACACACTGTTACAATGGTCAGGACAACATACCGTGCTACAGACACACTGTTACAATGGTCAGGACAACACACTGTACTACAGACACACTGTTACAATGGTCAGGACAACACACTGTACTACAGACACACTGTTACAATGGTCAGGACAACACACTGTACTATAGACACACTGTTACAATGAAGGGTTATGAATGTCTATGAAGGGTTATGCATGTCTATGAAGGGTTATGAACGTCTATCAAGGGAACTGAATCTCTATGAAGGGTTCTGAATGTCTATGAAGGGTTATGAATGTCTATGAAGGGTTATGAATGTCTATCAAGGGAGCTGAATGTCTTTGAATGGTTATGCTAGACTTTGAAGGGTTCTGAATGTCTATGATGGGTTCTGAATGTCTACGAAGGTTTATGAAAGTCTATGATGGGTTCTGAATGTCTACGAAGGTTTATGAAAGTCTATGATGGGTTCTGAATGTCTACGAAGGTTTATGAAAGTCTATGATGGGTTCTGAATGTCTACGAAGGTTTATGAAAGTCTATGATGGGTTCTGAATGTCTACGAAGGTTTATGAAAGTCTACGATGGGTTCTCAATGTCTACGAAGGTTTATGAAAGTCTATGATGGGTTCTCAATGTCTACGAAGGTTTATGAAAGTCTATGATGGGTTCTCAATGTCTATGAAGGTTTATGAAAGTCTATGATGGGTTCTCAATGTCTACGAAGGTTTATGAAAGCCTATGATGGGTTCTCAATGTCTATGAAGGGTTCTGAAAGTCTATGAAGGTTTATGAAAGTCTATGATGGGTTCTGAATGTCTACGAAGGTTTATGAAAGTCTATGATGGGTTCTCAATGTCTATGAAGGGTTCTGAAAGTCTATGAAGGTTTATGAAAGTCTATGATGGGTTCTGAATGTCTACGAAGGTTTATGAAAGTCTATGATGGGTTCTCAATGTCTATGAAGGGTTCTGAAAGTCTATGAAGGTTTATGAATGTCCCCCATATTTTTAGGTGTGTCCTTCCTGTGTCCACTGCACTCATGGACCACTGGGGAGGTCCTGGCCAGAGACATCTTACAGCACATGTGAGTGTGTGGTACCTGCTACAGACATGTTACAGAGATCTGTGTGTGGCTTTTTTTGAAATGGCTAGTTAGTTAGCGATGTCCTGCTACCATTCACCTGCTCTGAGATCAAGGGGTTGGTTAGTTAGTGTCCTGCTACCATTCACCTGCTCTGAGATCAAGGGGTTGGTTAGTTAGTGTCCTGCTACCATTCACCTGCTCTGAGATCAAGGGGTTGTTTAGTTAGTGGTGTCCTGCTACCATTCACCTGCTCTTAGATCTAGGGGTTATGTAGAGCCTGTTGTGGTCCAGCTGGGAGCTGTACTTCGTGGGTGATACGTGACAATGAGTGTTGAAACCTAGTCAGGGCTCTGCTACGTGTCTCTCTCTCTGTCTCTCTCTCTGTCTCCCTCTCTGTCTCTCTCTCTCTTCTCTCTCTCTCTCTCTCTCTCTCTCTCTCTCTCTCTCTCTCTCTCTCTCTCTCTCTCTCTCTCTCTCTCTCTCTCTCTCTCTCTCTACAGTGGTGTGTCTGAGGGAGGGCGGGGCTGGTCTGTGTTGCTACGGGAACCGTCCCAGTGGGTGGAGCTGGAGGGCGGTGACTACGTGTTTGACTTGATCTCAGACCTAGAGTTGCCAGCTGACTTCTCCAAACAGAAGAACTACTTCATCATATCAGCACAGGACTCCAGCAGGCTCAGGACTGATGCTAGCATGTAGGTAACACATTTTAAACACACACTACACTACACTACACTACAGACACTACACTAACACTACACTACACTACACTACAGACACTACACTAACACTACACTACACTACACACACTACACTAACACTACACTACACAACACTACACTACACTACACTAACACTACACTACACAACACTACACTACACTACACACACTACAGTAACACTACACAACACTACACTACACTACACTACCACTACACTACACTAATACTACACTACACTACACTACACACACTAATACTACACTACACTACACTACACTACACACACTACACAACACTACACTACACTACACTACACTACACACACTACACTAACACTACACAACACTACACTAACACTACACTAACACTACACTACACTACACTAACACTACACTACACACACTACACTAACACTACACTACACTACACTAACACTACACTACACACACTACACTAACACTACACACACTACACTACACCAACACTACACTACACTACACTACACTACACTAACACTACACAACACTACACTACACTAACACTACACACACTTTAACCACACACAACACTACACTACACTATACTACACTACACACACTACACTAACACTACACTACACAACACTACACTACACTACACTACACTAACACTACACTACACTAATACTACACTACACTACACTAGCACTACACTAACACTACACTACACTACACTACACTACACACACTACACTAACACTACACTACACAACACTACACTACACTACACTAAACACACTACACTAACACTACACTAGACTACAGACACTACACTAACACTACACTACACTACACTACACTACACTACACTACACACACTACACTAACACTACACTACACAACACAACACTACACTACACTACACTAACACTACACTACACACACTACACTAACACTACACTAGACTACAGACACTACACTAACACTACACTACACTACACTACACTACACACACTACACTAACACTACACTACACAACACTACACACACTTTAACCACACACAACACTACACTACACTACACACACTACACTAACACTACACTACACAAATACTACACTACACTAATACTACACTACACTACACTAACACTACACTACACACACTACACTAACACTACACTACACACACTACACTGACACTACACTACACAACACTACACTACACACACTTTAACCACACACAACACTACACTACACTACACACACTACACTAACACTACACTACACAAATACTACACTACACTAATACTACACTACACTACACTACACTGCACTACACTACACTACACTACACAACACTACACACACTACACTACACTACACACACTACACTGACACTACACTACACAACACTACACTACACTACACACACTACACTAACACTACACTACACAAATACTACACTACACTAACACTACACTACACAAATACTACACTACACTAATACTACACTACACTAAACTACACTACACATACTTTAACCACACACTACACTACACTACACTACACACACTACACTACACTACACACACTTTAACCACACCACTACACTACACTACACTACACTACACACACTACACTAACACTACACAACACTACATTACACTAACACTACACTACACTACACTACACTACACACACTACACTAACACTACACAACACTAACATTACACTAACACTACACTACACTACACACACTACACTAACACTACACTACACTAATACTACACACACTACACTACACTAATACTACACACACTACACTAACACTACACTACACAAATACTACACTACACTAATACTACACTACACTACACTAACACTACACTACACACACTACACTAACACTACACTACACTACACACACTACACTGACACTACACTACACAACACTACACCACACACACTTTAACCACACACAACACTACACTACACTACACACACTACACTAACACTACACTACACAAATACTACACTACACTAATACTACACTACACTACACTACACTGCACTACACTACACTACACAACACTACACACACTACACTACACTACACACACTACACTGACACTACACTACACAACACTACACTACACACACTACACTAACACTACACTACACAAATACTACACTACACTAACACTACACTACACAAATACTACACTACACTAATACTACACTACACTACACTGCACTACACTACACTACACTACACTACACACACTACACTACACTACACACACTTTAACCACACACTACACTACACTACACTACACTACACACACTACACTAACATTACACAACACTACATTACACTAACACTACACTACACTACACTACACACACTACACTAACACTACACAACACTACATTACACTAACACTACACTACACTACACACACTACACTAACACTACACTACACTAATACTACACACACTACACTACACTAATACTACACACACTACACTAACACTACACTACACAACACACACTACACTAACACTACACTACACAACACACACTACACTAACACTACACTACACAGCACTACACACACTTTAACCACACACTACACTACACTACACTACACTACACTACACACACTACACTAACACTACACTACACAACACTACACTACACACACTTTAACCACACACAACACTACACTACACTGCACACACTACACTAACACTACACTACACAAATACTACACTACACTAATACTACACTACACTACACTACACATACTTTAACCACACACTACACTACACTACACGAGAATACACTACACAGACTTTAAACACACATTACACTACACTAACACTACACTACACACACTTTAACCACACACTACACTACACTACACACACTACACTAACTCTACACTACACACACATTAACCACACACTACACTAATACTACACTACACACACTACACTGACACTACACTACACAACACTACACTACACACACTTTAAACACACACTACACTACACTACACACACTAACACTACACTACACTACACATACTACACTAACACTACACTACACAACACTACACTACACACACTTTAACCACACACTACACTACACTACACACACTACACTAACTCTACACTACACAACACTACACTAAACACACTTTAACCACACACTACACTACACTAATACTACACTACACACACTACACTGACACTACACTACACAACACTACACTACACACACTTTAAACACACACTACACTACACTACACTACACACACTAACACTACACTACACTACACATACTACACTAACACTACACTACACAACACTACACTACACACACTTTAACCACACACTACACTACACTACACACACTACACTAACTCTAAACTACACAACACTACACTACACACACTTTAACCACACACTACACTACACTAATACTACACTACACACACTACACTGACACTACACTACACAACACTACACTACACACACTTTAACCACACACTACACTACACTAATACTACACTACACACACTACACTGACACTACACTACACAACACTACACTACACACACTTTAAACACACACTACACTACACTACACACACTAACACTACACTACACATACTACACTAACACTACACTACACAACACTACACTACACACACTTTAACCACACACTACACTACACTACACACACTAACACTACACTACACTACACTACACACACTACACTAACACTACACAACACAACACTACACTACACACACTTTAAACACACACTACACTACACTAACACTAAACTAATACTACACTACACTACACTACACTACACTACACTACACACTACACTACACTAATACTACACTACACTACACTACACACTACACTAACACTACACTACACTAACACTACACTACACACACTTTACACACACACACAACACTACACTACACACACTTTAAACACACACTACACTACTCTACACACACTTTACACACACACTACACACACTACACACACTTTACACACACACTACACACACTACACTACACTACACTGCAGTACACACACTTTACACACACACACTACACACACCTCACACACTACACTACACTAACACTACACTACACTAAACTACACCACACAACACTACACTACACTAACACTACACTACACTACACTAACATAACACTAAAACTACACTACACAACACAACACTACACTACACTAACACTACACTACAGTACACTACACTACACTACACTAACAGTACACTACACTTCACTACAGTACACTACACTACACTACACTACACTAACACTACACTACACTAACACTAACACTATAGGACACAAACGCCACACTACACTACACTACACTAACCCTATTCTAAACTACACTAACACTACACTACACTACACTAACACTACACTACACTAACACTACACACACTACACTAACACTAACACTAACACTACACACACTACACTAACACTAACACTAATACTACACTACACTAACACTACACTACACTACACCAATACTACACTATACTACACTAACACTACACAACACTAATACTACACACACTACACTACACTAACACTACACAACACTAACACTACACTACACTACACTAATACTACACACACTACACTACACCAACACTACACTACACTACAGTACACTAACACTACACTACACTACACTACAGTACACTAACACTACACTACACTACACTACACTACACTACACTACACTACAGACACTACACTACACTACAATACACTAAACACACTACACTACACCACACTAATAACTAAAGGCTGGGGGCATAATAACTGAAGGCTGTCTCTCCATGCTTCCTGGTCCTAGGCTTTGGGATAGTTAAAAGGCTGCCTCTCCATGCCTCCTGGTCCTAGGCTTTGGGATAGTTAACAGGCTGTCTCTCCATGCTTCCTGGTCCTAGGCTTTGGGATAGTTAACAGGTTGCCTCTCCATGCCTCCTGGTCCTAGGCTTTGGGATAGTTAAAAGGCTGTCTCTCCATGCTTCCTGGTCCTAGGCTTTGGGATAGTTAAAAGGCTGCCTCTCCATGCCACCTGGTCCCAGGCTTTGGGATAGTTAACAGGCTGTCTCTCCATGCTTCCTGGTCCTAGGCTTTGGGATAGTTAACAGGCTGCTTCTCCATGCTTCCTGGTCCTAGGCTTTGGGATAGTTAACAGGCTGCCTCACCATGCTTCCTGGTCCTAGGCTTTGGTAGTAGTGTTCAATAGTACTGTGAACCATACAGCTGGGACTAGAGTAGTGTTCAATAGACTGTAAACCATACAGCTGGGACTAGAGTAGTGTTCAATAGACTGTGAACCATACAGCTGGGACTAGAGTAGTGTTCAATAGTACTGTGAACCACACAGCTGGGTCTAGAGTAGTGTTCAATAGTACTGTGAACCATACAGCTTTTTATTTATTTTTATTTTTATTTTACCTTTATTTAACCAGGTAGACTAGTTGAGAACACCTTTATTTAACCAGGTAGGCTAGTTGAGAACACCTTTATTTAACCAGGTAGGCTAGTTGAGAACACCTTTATTTAACCAGGTAGGCAAGTTGAGAACACCTTTATTTAACCAGGTAGGCAAGTTGAGAACACCTTTATTTAACCAGGTAGGCAAGTTGAGAACAAGTTCTCATTTACAATTGCGACCTGGCCAAGATAAAGCAAAGCAGTTCGACAGATAAAACGACACAGAGTTACACATGGAGTAAAAACAAACATACAGTCAATAATGCAGTATAAACAAGTCTATATACAATGTGAGGTGAGAAGGGAGGTAAAGGCAAAAAAGGCCATGATGGCAAAGTAAATACAATATAGCAAGTAAAATACTGGAATGGTAGTTTTGCAATGGAAGAATGTGCAAAGTAGAAATAAAAAATAATGGGGTGCAAAGGAGCAAAATAAATAAATAAATTAAATACAGTTGGGAAAGAGGTAGTTGTTTGGGCTAAATTATAGGTGGGCTATGTACAGGTGCAGTAATCTGTGAGCTGCTCTGACAGTTGGTGCTTAAAGCTAGTGAGGGAGATAAGTGTTTCCAGTTTCAGAGATTTTTGTAGTTCGTTCCAGTCATTGGCAGCAGAGAACTGGAAGGAGAGGCGGCCAAAGAAAGAATTGGTTTTGGGGGTGACTAGAGAGATATACCTGCTGGAGCGTGTGCTACAGGTGGGAGATGCTATGGTGACCAGCGAGCTGAGATAAGGGGGGACTTTACCTAGCAGGGTCTTGTAGATGACATGGAGCCAGTGGGTTTGGCGACGAGTATGAAGCGAGGGCCAGCCAACGAGAGCGTACAGGTCGCAATGGTGGGTAGTATATGGGGCTTTGGTGATAAAACGGATTGCACTGTGATAGACTGCATCCAATTTGTTGAGTAGGGTATTGGAGGCTATTTTGTAAATGACATCGCCAAAGTCGAGGATTGGTAGGATGGTCAGTTTTACAAGGGTATGTTTGGCAGCATGAGTGAAGGATGCTTTGTTGCGAAATAGGAAGCCAATTCTAGATTTAACTTTGGATTGGAGATGTTTGATATGGGTCTGGAAGGAGAGTTTACAGTCTAACCAGACACCTAAGTATTTGTAGTTGTCCACGTATTCTAAGTCAGAGCCGTCCAGAGTAGTGATGTTGGACAGGCGGGTAGGTGCAGGTAGCGATCGGTTGAAGAGCATGCATTTAGTTTTACTTGTATTTAAGAGCAATTGGAGGCCACGGAAGGAGAGTTGTATGGCATTGAAGCTTGCCTGGAGGGTTGTTAACACAGTGTCCAAAGAAGGGCCGGAAGTATACAGAATGGTGTCGTCTGCGTAGAGGTGGATCAGGGACTCACCAGCAGCAAGAGCGACCTCATTGATGTATACAGAGAAGAGAGTCGGTCCAAGAATTGAACCCTGTGGCACCCCCATAGAGACTGCCAGAGGTCCGGACAGCAGACCCTCCGATTTGACACACTGAACTCTATCAGAGAAGTAGTTGGTGAACCAGGCGAGGCAATCATTTGAGAAACCAAGGCTGTCGAGTCTGCCGATGAGGATATGGTGATTGACAGAGTCGAAAGCCTTGGCCAGATCAATGAATACGGCTGCACAGTAATGTTTCTTATCGATGGCGGTTAAGATATCGTTTAAGACCTTGAGCGTGGCTGAGGTGCACCCATGACCAGCTCTGAAACCGGATTGCATAGCAGAGAAGGTATGGTGAGATTCGAAATGGTCGGTAATCTGTTTGTTGACTTGGCTTTCGAAGACCTTAGAAAGGCACGGTAGGATAGATATAGGTCTGTAGCAGTTTGGGTCAAGAGTGTCCCCCCCTTTGAAGAGGGGGATGACCGCAGCTGCTTTCCAATCTTTGGGAATCTCAGATGACACGAAAGAGAGGTTGAACAGGCTAGTAATAGGGGTGGCAACAATTTCGGCAGATAATTTTAGGAAGAAAGGGTCCAGATTGTCTAGCCCGGCTGATTTGTAGGGGTCCAGATTTTGCAGCTCTTTCAGAACATCAGCTGAATAGATTTGGGAGAAGGAGAAATGGGGAAGGCTTGGGCGAGTTGCTGTTGGGGGTGCAGTGCTGTTGTCCGGGGTAGGAGTAGCCAGGTGGAAAGCATGGCCAGCCGTACAAAAATGCTTATTGAAATTCTCAATTATGGTGGATTTATCAGTGGTGACAGTGTTTCCTATCTTCAGTGCAGTGGGCAGCTGGGAGGAGGTGTTCTTATTCTCCATGGACTTTACAGTGTCCCAGAACTTTTTTGAGTTAGTGTTGCAGGAAGCAAATTTCTGCTTGAAAAAGCTAGCCTTGGCTTTTCTAACTGCCTGTGTATAATGATTTCTAGCTTCCCTGAACAGCTGCATATCACGGGGGCTGTTCGATGCTAATGCAGAACGCCATAGGATGTTTTTGTGTTGGTTAAGGGCAGTCAGGTCTGGGGAGAACCAAGGGCTATATCTGTTCCTGGTTCTAAATTTCTTAAATGGGGCATGTTTATTTAAGATGGTTAGGAAGGCATTTTTAAAAAATATCCAGGCATCCTCTACTGACGGGATGAGATCAATATCCTTCCAGGATACCCCGGCCAGGTCGATTAGAAAGGCCTGCTCGCAGAAGTGTTTCAGGGAGCGTTTTACAGTGATGAGTGGAGGTCGTTTGACCGCTGACCCATTACGGATGCAGGCAATGAGGCAGTGATCGCTGAGATCTTGGTTGAAGACAGCAGAGGTGTATTTAGAGGGGAAGTTGGTTAGGATGATATCTATGAGGGTGCCCGTGTTTAAGGTTTTGGGGAGGTACCTGGTAGGTTCATTGATTATTTGTGTGAGATTGAGGGCATCAAGTTTAGATTGTAGGATGGCTGGGGTGTTAAGCATGTTCCAGTTTAGGTCGCCTAGCAGCACGAACTCTGAAGATAGATGGGGGGCAATCAGTTCACATATGGTGTCCAGAGCACAGCTGGGGGCAGAGGGTGGTCTATAGCAGGCGGCAACGGTGAGAGACTTGTTTTTAGAGAGGTGGATTTTTAAAAGTAGAAGTTCGAATTGTTTGGGTACAGACCTGGATAGTAGGACAGAACTCTGCAGGCTATCTTTGCAGTAGATTGCAACACCGCCCCCTTTGGCAGTTCTATCTTGTCTGAAAATGTTGTAGTTTGGAATTAAAATGTCTGAGTTTTTGGTGGTCTTCCTAAGCCAGGATTCAGACACAGCTAGAACATCCGGGTTGGCAGAGTGTGCTAAAGCAGTGAATAGAACAAACTTAGGGAGGAGGCTTCTAATGTTAACATGCATGAAACCAAGGCTATTACGGTTACAGAAGTCGTCAAAAGAGAGCGCCTGGGGAATAGGAGTGGAGCTAGGCACTGCAGGGCCTGGATTCACCTCTACATCGCCAGAGGAACATAGGAGGAGTAGAATAAGGGTACGGCTAAAAGCTATGAGAATTGGTCGTCTAGAACGTCTGGAACATAGAGTAAAAGGAGGTTTCTGGGGGCGATAAAATAGCATCAAGGTATAATGTACAGACAAATGTATGGTAGGATGTGAATACAGTGGAGGTAAACCTAGGTATTGAGTGATGAAGAGAGAGATATTGTCTCTAGAAACATCGTTGAAACCAGGAGATGTCATTGCATGTGTGGGTGGTGGAACTAATAGGTTGGATAAGGTATAGTGAGCAGGACTATAGGCTCTACAGTGAAATAAGCCAATAAACACTAACCAGAACAGAAATGGACAAGACATATTGACATTAAGGAGAGGCATGCTTAGTCGAGTGATCAAAAGGGTCCGGTGAGTGGAGAGGTTGGTTGGTGATTTAGACAGCTAGCCAGGGCATCGGTAGCAAGCTAGCATAGGATGGAGGTCTGTTGTTAGCCACCTCCTGCGCTCCGTCAGTAGATTAGTGGGGTTCCGTGTGGTAGAGGGGATCAATCCAAATCACACAACAACAACAAAAATAAAAACAATAGATATAGTTATAGAGGCCCAAGAAAAAAACATAATAATAATAATAAAAAATAAAAAAAATTGTCCGATTGTCTATTCAGATAGCAGCCGGTAAGACAGCTAACGGTTAGCAGGCCGCAGATGGGCGTTCAGGTAACGTCGCGACGGAGGAGCCAGCCGAATAACCCCTTCGGGTAGATAACGTCGGCAGTCCAGTTGTGAAGGCCCGGTGGGGCTCCGCGAAGGCAGCAAAACGGGTCCGGATAGGCGACTGCAGCCCAGGTGCGATTGATGGAACTCAGGAGTGATTGACGGAGCTTGCTAGCTCCGGAACAATTGATGTTTGCTCCGGAATCGACGAAGGCCGATAGTCACACGGATAGCAGCTAGCTAGCTGTGAGATCCGGGCATGAATGTCCAGAGAGCAGTCGAAATCCAGGGACATGGAGAGAAAAATTGGTCCGGTATGCTCCGCTCCGAGCCGCGCTGCGCCGTACAGAACTGGCGATAGACTTTCGAGCCAAAGGATAGCCGATGACCACAAACCGTGGTTAGCTGAACACCAACGACTTACCAGTAAAGGAGCCAACTAGCTTCTGAACTAGCTTCTGGATTAGCTTCTGGCTAGTTGCAGGCTAGCTTCTTGGAGTTTCTGGCTAGCTTCTTGGAGGATTACAGATCTGAGGTAAATAATACTTTTTTATAAATATACATTGGTGAGGCGGGTTGCAGGAGAGTGTTTTGAAGATGAGTTGATGGAAAATAAAAATAAAATGTATGTGAAAAAGTTGTAAATATATATATATATACAGGACACGACAAGACGAGGACAAAAGACGTCTGAACTGCTATGCCACCTTGGGAGAAAATGGGACTAGAGTAGTGTTCAATAGTACTGTGAACCATACAGCTGGGACTAGAGTAGTGTTAAATAGTACTGTCAACCATACAGCTGGGACTAAAGTAGTGTTCAATAGACTGTGAACCACACAGCTGGCACTAGAGTAATGTTCAATAGACTGTGAACCACACAGCTGGGACTAGAGTAGTGTTCAAGAGTACTGTGAACCACACAGCTGGGACTAGAGTAGTGTTCAATAGACTGTCAACCATACAGCTGGGACTAGAGTAGTGTTCAATAGACTGTGAACCACACAGCTGGGACTAGAGTAGTGTTCAATAGACTGTGAACCATACAGCTGGGACTAGAGTAGTGTTCAATAGTACTGTGAACCATACAGCTGGGACTAGAGTAGTGTCCAATAGAACTGTGAACCATACAGCTGGGACTAGAGTAGTGTTCAATAGACTGAACCACACAGCTGGGACTAGAGTAGTGTTCAATAGTACTGTGAACCATACAGCTGGGACTAGAGAAGTGTTCAATAGTACTGTGAACCATACAGCTGGGACTAGAGTAGTGTTCAATAGACTGTCAACCACACAGCTGGGACTAGAGTAGTGTTCAATAGTACTGTGAACCATACAGCTGGGACTAGAGTAGTGTTTTCAGTAGACTGAACCACACAGCTGGGATTAGAGTAGTGTTCAATAGACTGTGAACCATACAGCTGGGACTAGAGTAGTGTTCAATAGTACTGTGAACCATACAGCTGGGACTAGAGTAGTGTTCAATAGACTGAACCATACAGCTGGGACTAGAGTAGTGTTCAATAGACTGTGAACCACACAGCTGGGACTAGAGTAGTGTTCAATAGACTGTGAACCACACAGCTGGGACTAGAGTAGTGTTCAAGAGTACTGTGAACCACACAGCTGAGACTAGAGTAGTGTTCAATAGTACTGTGAACCATACAGCTGGGACTAGAGTAGTGTTCAATAGACTATGAACCACACAGCTGGGACTAGAGTAGTGTTCAATAGTACTGTGAACCATACAGCTGGGACTAGAGTAGTGTTCAATAGACTGTGAATCATACAGCTGGGACTAGAGTAGTGTTCAATAGTACTGTGAACCATACAGCTGGGACTAGAGTAGTGTTCAATAGACTGTCAACCACACAGCTGGGACTAGAGTAGTGTTCAATAGTACTGTGAACCATACAGCTGGGACTAGAGTAGTGTTCAATAGTACTGTGAACCATACAGCTGGGACTAGAGTAGTGTTCAATAGACTGTCAACCATACAGCTGGGACTAGAGTAGCGTTCAATAGTACTGTGAACCATACAGCTGGGACTAGAGTAGTGTTCAATAGACTGTGAATCATACAGCTGGGACTAGAGTAGCGTTCAATAGTACTGTGAACCATACAGCTGGGACTAGAGTAGTGTTCAATAGACTGTGAATCATACAGCTGGGACTAGAGTAGCGTTCAATAGTACTGTCAACCATACAGCTGGGACTAGAGTAGTGTTCAATAGTACTGTGAACCATTTATTTCTTTCCTTCTCTGTTGGGTCTAACCCTGGTGTGTTAGCAGTAGCCTGTTGGGTCTAACCCTGGTGTGTTAACAGTAGCCTGTTGGGTCTAACCCTGGTGTGTTAACAGTAGCCTGTTGGGTCTAACCCTGGTGTGTGTTAGTAGTAGCCTGTTGGGTCTAACCCTGGTGTGTGTTAGCAGTATTCTGTTGGGTCTAACCCTGGTGTGTGTTAGCAGTAGCCTCTTGGGTCTAACCCTGGTGTGTGTTAGCAGTAGCCTGTTGGTTCTAACCCTGGTGTGTGTATTAGCAGTAGCCTGTTGGGTCTAACCCGGGTGTGTGTTAACAGTAGCCTGTTGGGTCTAACCCGGGTGTGTGTTAACAGTAGCCTGTTGGGTCTAACCCTGGTGTGTGTTAGCAGGAGCCTGTTGGGTCTAACCCTGGTGTGTGTGTTTTAGCAGTAGCCTGTTGGGTCTAACCCTGGTGTGTGTTAGCAGTAGCCTGTTGGGTCTAACCCTGGTGTGTGTTAACAGTAGCCTGTTGGGTCTAACCCTGGTTTGTGTTAGTAGTAGCCTGTTGGGTCTAACCCTGGTGTGTGTTAGCAGTAGCCTGTTGGGTCTAACCCTGGTGTGTGTTAGCAGTAGCCTGTTGGGTCTAGCCCTGGTGTGTGTTAGCAGTAGCCTCTTGGTCTAACCCTGGTGTGTGTTATCAGTAGCCTGTTGCTTCTAACCCTGGTGTGTGTATTAGCAGTAGCCTGTTGGGTCTAACCGTGGTGTGTGTGTTAGCAGTAGCCTGTTGGGCAGTGGGTTTGGACCAGATGAAGGCCTCTCCAGACTCTCCATGCACACCACCAGCAGACACAGCTCTGGGGGGCTCTACGGACAAGGTACACACTATCTCTCTCTCCTCCTCCTCCTCATCTTCCTCCGCCTACTCTTCCTCACCTTCCTCATCCTCCTCCTCCTCATCTTCCTCCTTCGCTTCCTCCTCCTCGTCTTCCTCTGCCTACTACTCCTCACATTCCTCCTCCTCATCTTCCTCCCCTCTCTCCCTTCTCATCTTCCTCGTCCTCATCTTCCTCCTCCTACTATTCCTCACGTTCCTCCTCCTCATCTTCCTCCTCTCCCTCCTCATCTTCCTCATCTCCATCTTCCTCCTCACTTGTTTGGTTACTACATGATTCCATGTGTGTTATTTCATAGTTTTGATGTCTTCACTATTATTCTACAGTGTAGAAAATAGTAAAAATAAAGAAAACCCCTTGAATGAGTAGGTGTCCAACCTTTTGACTGGTACTGTATACACTCCTTTGTTTTCATTGTCAAGTCTGACTACATATCAACTCTCACTCTGTCTCTGTCTCTCTGTCTCTGTCTCTCGCTCTCTGTCTCTGTCTCTCGCTCTCTCTCACTCTGTCTCTCTCTCTCAATTCAATTCAACTCAAGGAGCTTTATTGGCATGGGAAACATATTTTGCCAAAGAAAGTGAAGTAGATTATAAACAAACATGAAATAAATAATACAAATTAACAGTAAACATTACACTCACAGAAGTTTCAAAACAATAAAGTCTCTCTCTCCCTCTCCCTCTCTCTCTCTCTCTCTCTCTCTCTCTCTCCCTCTCTCTCTCTCTCTCTCTCTCTCTCTCTCTCTCTCTCTCTCTCTGTCTCTCTCTGTCTCTCTCTCTGTCTCTCTCTCTCTCTCTCTCTCTCTCTCTCTCTCTCTCTCTCTGTCTCTCTCTCTGTCTCTCTCTCTCTCTCTCTCTCTCTCTCTCTCTCTCTCTCTCTCTCTCTGTCTCTCTGTCTCTCTCTCTCTCCATCTCTCTCTCCGTCTCTCTCTCTCTCTCTCTCTCTCTCTCTCTCTCTCTCTCTCTCTCTCTCTCTCTCTCTCTCTCTCTCTCTCTCTCTCTCTCTCCGTCTCTCTCTCTGTCTCTCTCTCTCTCTCTCTCCCTCTCTCTCTCTGTCTCTCTCTCCCTCTCTCTCTCTCTCTCCCTCTCTCTCTCTCTCTCTCTCTCTCTCTCTCTCTCTCTCTCTCTCTCTCTCTCTCTCTCTCTCTCTCTCCCTCTCTCTCTCTCTCTCTCTCTCTCCCTCTCTCTCCCTCTCTCTCTCTCTCTCTCTCTCTCTCCCTCTCTCTCTCTCTCTCTCCCTCTCTCTCTCCCTCTCTCTCTCTCTGCCGTTCTCTTGTTTTCCTCTTGATCACATAAACACTTGTTTTTTCTCTCTTGTATACACCCTCTCTCCAGACTCAGAGCCCCAGAGAGGGATGGACCGTTACCTTGATAGCCTGTTCGACCATGTTCTCTCAGACGGCACTGGAGTAAGTAGTATGCAAACACACACACACACAGATCAGAGATGACTTGATGCAGTGATTTCATGTTCAGGTCAGAGATGGCTTGATGCAGTGAATTAGTCTACAGGTCAGAGATGGCCTGTGGTCTTCCTCTTTGGCACTGTCTATAGGCCTGTGGTCTTCCTCGTTGGCACTGTCTAGAGACCTGTGGTCTTCCTCTTTGGCACTGTCTATAGGCCTGAGGTCTTCCTCGTTGGCACTGTCTAGAGACCTATGGTCTTCCTCGTTGGCGCTGTCTAGAGACCTGTGGTCTTCCACGTTGGCACTGTCTAGAGGCCTGTAGTCTTTCTGTTTGGCACCTTTCTTCCAAAAAGGGTTCTTAGGTTGTTAAAGGTTCCAGGTAGACCAGAACACTGTGTCTGGGTCAGCAGCCTCATCACACATTATCTACAGGACCAGAACACTGGATCACCAGCCCCATCACACATTATCTACAGGACCAGAACACTGATCACCAGCCCCATCACACATTAGCCATCTGATCACACACACACACACACACACACACACACACACACACACACACACACACACACACACACACACACACACACACACACACACACACACACACTGCAGCATTATCCATCTGATGGTACGTCCAGGACAGGAATTAGCATGTAAAAGATCTGTTGTACATCTCTCTCCCCCTGTTACCGTAACTGTCACGGTGACCAGTTCGCCACGGTGATATCCCGCCCCCGGCAACCGGAGATGGCCTTACGAGGAACTGACACTCATCAGATGGACCTAATTCATTAATGAGACTATGTCCTACATCACACAGACACACACACACACACACACCACTGACACACACACACACACACACACACACACACACACACACACACACACACACCACTGACAAACGCACACACACCACTGACACACACACAGAAACACACACCACGGACGCACACAGACAGAGCATAGACACACACACCACGGACACAAACACACACAAACAGGCGCACACAGTCACACCACTTACACACACACACACACTCACCACGGACACACACACTGACATATGGCCCAGTGGCTTAGATACATGAGAAGAGTGATGGTGATTCCACAGTCAAACACTGACCTGATTACTGATGTATGTTAAACACACACACACGCACACACACGCACGCACACGCGCGCGCACACACGGGTTAGCTATCATGGGTTACAATCTTAGTCTCTGTAACTTTCTCTCCCTTCTCCCTCTCTCTCAGGACCAGGAGCATCCATCTGGTCTCTCCAACAGGATGCAGGGGGGTGGGGGTGTCGGGGGGGATAGATGGGACCCCCAGCCGGGCTCCAGCACCTCTTACTCCACCCAGCCACCCCCCGGAGGTCAGTCAATCTCACATACACCTCTGGAGTTTTTGCTTTTTGACTTTTATCATAGCCGTTAGCCTTTAGCCTATTATTTAGCAGTTATCTGTTCGTTGTAACCTAGCAGGTAGTTGTAATCTAGCAGTTAGCTGTAACCTAGCAGTTAGCCTTTAGCCTATTACTTAGCAGTTAGCTGTAACATAGCAGGTAGTTGTAATCTAGCAGTTAGCTGTAACCTAGCAGTTAGCCTTTAGCCTATTACTTAGCAGTTAGCTGTAACATAGCAGGTAGTTGTAATCTAGCAGTTAGCTGTAACCTTGCGGTTTGTTGTAACCTAGCGGTTAGCTGTAACCTAGCAGTTAACCTTTAGACTATTGTTTAGCAGTTAGCTGTAATTTAGCAGGTAGTTGTAATCTAGCAATTAGCTGTAACCTAGCAGATAGTTGTAATCTAGCAATTAGCTGCAACCTAGCAGTTAGCTGTAATCTAGGCGTTAGCTGTAACCTAGCAGGTAGTTGTAATCTAGCAGTTAGCTGTAATCTAGCAGGTAGTTGTAACCTAGCAGGTAGTTGTAACCTAGCAGTTAGCTGTAACCTAGCAGGTAGTTGTAACCTAGCAGGTAGTTGTAACCTAGCAGGTAGTTGTAACATAGCAGGTAGTTGTAACCTAGCAGGTAGTTGTAACCTAGCAGTTAGCTGTATCCTAGCAGTTAGTTGTAACCTAGCAGTTAGTTGTAACCTAGCAGGTAGTTGTAACCTAGCAGTTAGTTGTAACCTAGCAGTTAGTTGTAACCTAGCAGGTAGCTGTAACCTAGCAGTTAGCTGTAACCTAGCAGTTAGCTGTAACCTAGCAGTTAGCTGTAACCTAGCAGGTTGTAACCTAGTTGTATCCTAGCAGGTAGTTGTAACCTAGCAGTTAGCTTTAACCTAACAGTTAATGGTTAGCCTAGCATTTAGCTATTAACTTATCATATTGTAGCCTTTGGCTAAGTGTTTATGTTTTAGCACTAGCATTTAGCTATTAACTTATCATATTGTAGCCTTTGGCTAAGTGTTTATGTTTTAGCACTAGCATTTAGCCAGCGGTGGAAAAAAGTTCCCAAATGTCCTACTTGATTAAAAGTAAAGATTCTTTAATGGAAAATGACTAAATTAAAAGTCACCCAGTAAAATACTACTTGAGTAAAAGTCTAAAATTGTTTCGTTTTAAATATACTTAAGTATCCAAAGTAAAAGTATAAATAATTTCACATTCCGTATATGAAGCAAACTAGGTACACGGTTAGCCAGGGGCACACTCTAACACTCAGACATCATTTACAAAGGGAAAACCTAATTTATAAAGGGGAAACCCAGCCACGTCGCAGACACCGACATCTTCCTCCAGAAACACCTTCTTCACCCGCTTCGAGGCAAACACAGTGCAGCCAACGCGGGCCACCGACGTTCATGAGGACAGTGAGCTCTAGTTGTCCGTAGCCGACGTGAGTAAGACATTTAACCCTCGCAAGGCTGCCGGCCCAGATAGCAGTCCTAGCCGCGTCCTCAAAGAATGTGCAGATCAGCTGGCTGGAGTGTTCACAGACATATTCAATCTCTCCCTGTCCCAGTCTGTTGTCCCCACTTGCTTAAAGATGTCCATCATTGTTCCTGTACCCAAGAAAGCAAAGGTAACTGAACTAAATGACTGTCGCCCCCGTAGCACTCACTTCTGACATCAGGAAGAGTTTTCAGAGACTAGTTAAGGATCATATCACTTCCACCTTACCTGACATCCTAGCCCCACTTCAGTTTGCTTACCCCGCCAACGGATGACGCAATCGCCATCACTCTGCACACTGCCCTATCCCATCTGGACCATAGGAATACCTATGTAAGAATGATGTTCATCGACTATAGCTTAGCATTCAACACCATAGTACCCTTCAAGCTCATCACTAAGCTCATGGGTCCTGGGACTGAACCTCATCCTATGCAACTGGGTCCTGCACCGTCCGCAACCATAGGGTTCTCCAGAGGGTGCCCAACGCATCACTGGGGGCACACTGCCTGCCCTCCAGGACATCTACAGCACCTGTCACAGGAAGGCCAAGAAGATCATCAAGGACCACAACCACCCGAGCCACTGCCTGTTCACCCCGTTGCCATCCAGAAGTTGAGGCCAGTACAGGTGCATCAAAGCAGGGACCGAGAGACTGCAAACCAGCTTCTATCTCAAGGCCATCAGACTGTTAAACAGCCATCAGTAACACAGTGAGGCTGCTGCCTACATACAGACTCAAATCATTGTCTCTTTAACAAACGTATCACTAGTCACTTTAATAATGTTTACATATCCTGCATTGCTCAACTCATATATATCTACTGTATTTTATAGCATCTATTGCATCTTAACTGCTCAGTCAATGCTCATCCATATATATCTACTGTATTTTATAGCATCTATTGCATCTTAACTGCTCAGTCAATGCTCATCCATATATATCTACTGTATTTTATAGCATCTATTGCATCTTAACTGCTCAGTCAATGCTCATCCATATATCTATATATAAATCTCATTCCATTCCTTCACTTAGATTTGTGTGTATTAGGTAGTTGTTGGGGGATTGTTAGATATTACTTAGGCTCCTAGATCATTTGGGTGGAGTCCATCATCCCTGTGTAGCATACAGTGAAATGTGAAGAGAGGATCCAGGCTCCTAGATCATTTGGGTGGAGTCCATCATCCCTGTATAGCATACAGTGGTTCTTCCTTTGAAAGTTCTGTCATACTACAGCGCACCTTGCGGGATGCCGCAGAATTCTATGGCATGTTGTTTTTAATTGACAGACATTGTTGCCATTAATGCTAGTTAGTGCTAGTTTGACCACCAGAGGGCATCTTTGAGAAGCATTTGACTATTTTTAATAGTGGCTGTACTAGAGAATGTAAAACCTATTTTTTTGTAAGAATAGTATAGTATAGTATATGGGATTGATTTTAAGAAATGTTTCTTAATTAATTTAATTTAATTTGTTATTTTTTTAAAATAATTTTTATGGAGTTTCTATTCCAAGAAAAACTAGAAAAATTTAGAAAAGGGAAATATGCCACTGTACAACGTGACCGGGCGGGAGTAGGCTACTAAAAGCAAAATAATCCTAACATTTCCACACCCTATTTGTAGTCTAACCAATACCCAAATGGAGATTCAGTGAAAATAAAAAAATCTCATTGATTGATCAAGACCAGTCTCCATGCTTGTCTCAGAGCAGCGCAAAACGGTGTTGAAAAAGTTGACCACATGTCATTCAGTGATATTTATTCCCATAGTAATTCGTTATGGATCCATAATGAAAAAACATCTGCGTTACAATTATAATGTAGGTTAATAATAAATTCATGTATTTGTAGGGGTTGATGCATCTTTGAGAAGCACCTCCTCCCAGCTGCCCACTGCACTGAGGCTAGGTAACACGGTCACCACTGATAAATCCATGATTATCGAAAACTTCAATAAGCATTTCTCAACGGCTGGCCATGCCTTCCGCCTGGCTACTTCAACCTCGGCCAACAGCTCCGCCCCCCCCGCAGCTCCTCGCCCAAGCCTCTCCAGGTTCTCCTTTACCCAAATCCAGATAGCAGATGTTCTGAAAGAGCTGCAAAACCTGGACCCGTACAAATCAGCTGGGCTTGACAATCTGGACCCTCTATTTCTGAAACTATCTGCCACCATTGTCGCAACCCCTATTACCAGCCTGTTCAACCTCTCTTTCATCTCGTCTGAGATCCCCAAGGATTGGAAAGCTGCCGCAGTCATCCCCCTCTTCAAAGGGGGAGACACCCTGGACCCAAACTGTTACAGACCTATATCCATCCTGCCCTGCCTATCTAAGGTCTTCGAAAGCCAAGTCAACAAACAGGTCACTGACCATCTCGAATCCCACCGTACCTTCTCCGCTGTGCAATCTGGTTTCCGAGCCGGTCATGGGTGCACCTCAGCCACACTCAAGGTACTAAACGACATCATAACCGCCATCGATAAAAGACAGTACTGTGCAGCCGTCTTCATCGACCTTGCCAAGGCTTTCGACTCTGTCAATCACCATATTCTTATCGGCAGACTCAGTAGCCTCGGTTTTTCGGATGACTGCCTTGCCTGGTTCACCAATTACTTTGCAGACAGAGTTCAGTGTGTCAAATCGGAGGGCATGCTGTCCGGTCCTCTGGCAGTCTCTATGGGGGTGCCACAGGGTTCAATTCTCGGGCCGACTCTTTTCTCTGTGTATATCAATGATGTTGCTCTTGCTGCGGGCGATTCCCTGATCCACCTCTACGCAGACGACACCATTCTATATACTTTCGGCCCGTCTCTGGACACTGTGCTATCTAACCTCCAAACAAGCTTCAATGCCATACAACACTCCTTCCGTGGCCTCCAACTGCTCTTAAACGCTAGTAAGACCAAATGCATGCTTTTCAACCGGTCGCTGCCTGCACCTGCATGCCCGACTAGCATCACCACCCTGGATGGTTCCGACCTAGAATATGTGGACGTCTATAAGTACCTAGGTGTCTGGCTAGACCGCAAACTCTCCTTCCAGACTCATATCAAACATCTCCAATCGAAAATCAAATCAAGAGTCGGCTTTCTATTCCGCAACAAAGCCTCCTTCACTCAAGCCGCCAAGCTTACCCTAGTAAAACTGACTATCCTACCGATCCTCGACTTCGGCGATGTCATCTACAAAATGGCTTCCAACACTCTACTCAGCAAACTGGATGCAGTCTATCACAGTGCCATCCGTTTTGTCACTAAAGCACCTTATACTACCCACCACTGCGACTTGTATGCTCTAGTCGGCTGGCCCTCGCTACATATTCGTCGCCAGACCCACTGGCTCCAGGTCATCTACAAGTCTATGCTAGGTAAAGCTCCGCCTTATCTCAGCTCACTGGTCACGATGGCAACACCCATCCGTAGCACGCGCTCCAGCAGGTGTATCTCACTGATCATCCCTAAAGCCAACACCTCATTTGGCCGCCTTTCGTTCCAGTACTCTGCTGCCTGTGACTGGAACGAATTGCAAAAATCGCTGAAGTTGGAGACTTTTATCTCCCTCACCAACTTCAAACATCAGCTATCTGAGCAGCTAACCGATCGCTGCAGCTGTACATAGTCTATTGGTAAATAGCCCACCCTTTTCACCTACCTCATCCCCGTACTGTTTCTATTTATTTACTTTTCTGCTCTTCTGCACACCAATATCTCTACCTGTACATGACCATCTGATCTTTTATCACTCCAGTGTTAATCTGCAAAATTGTAATTATTTGCCTACCTCCTCATGCCTTTTGCACACATTGTATATAGACCCCCCCTTCGTTTTCTACTGTGTTATTGACTTGTTAATTGTTTACTCCATGTGTAACTCTTTGTTGTATGCTCACACTGCTATGCTTTATCTTGGCCAGGTCGCAGTTGCAAATGAGAACTTGTTCTCAACTAGCCTACCTGGTTAAATAAAGGTGAAATAAAAAAATAAAATAAAATAAAAATTTCTGGGAGTGGGCAAATCTGGTTTATGCATTTGGTGGACTCGGTAAAATGGACGGTACTGATGGTTGAAGATGATGAGTGATCTGCAAAGGCAATCAACACCACATCACAACATCACCATCAACAGCTCTAATCACAGCACAACATCAACATCGCTCTAATCACAGCACAACATCAACATCGCTCTAATCACAGTCAGAAGACAGTTGAAGAAACTGGAGTGGACTTATGGAAAGGCTCGTTTAGATATTTTATATACATTATATACATTATAGACTATTATTTGTAAAACATTTTCCAGAACATTAACCATGTGTGTTCTCTTGTTTTGTATTCCCATGCTGGTCTCAGAGCCAAACGGTGCTGAAATCGTTTTGTATTTCCCATGCTGGTCTCAGAGCCAAACGGTGCTGAAATCGTCAACCACTTGTCATTCAGTGATATTTATTCCCATTGTAATTAGTTATGGATCTCTAACGAAATAAACATGCATTACAATGATAATGCAGGGTTAATAATAATTTAATATATTTGTATAATAACAGGATGCAGAATTCACAGCCTGCTACGCTTGTTTTCTCGACCTGTTTTTAGAGGGAGGGAAACCAAAGGCCCGCCGCCCGGCCGGCCAAACCCTCCCATAACCCGGATGACTCTGGGCCAATTATACCTTGCCTCATTGGTCTTCCGGTCGCGGCCGGCACAGGTATCGAACCAGCATCTGTAGCAATGCAGTGTCTTAGACCGCTGCGCCACTCAGGAGGCCCCACAAACACAAAGTTTTTAAATACTAAAAAAATACTTAAACAGGACTCTTAAAGAATATTATTTAAATGTTAATAAATGTAAAGGAGAACTTGTAGCGAGAAGGATCGGAGGACCAATGCGCAGCGTGGTAAGTGTCCATAATGTTTTTTAATGAAGACAATAGAACACTCGAACAAACGTTGACGTGAATATACAAAACCGAAAACAGTACCGTGTGGACCAAACACGCACGAAAAACAAACACCCACAAAACTCGTATGGAAAAAAGGCTACCTAAGTATGATTCTCAATCAGAGACAACTAACGACACCTGCCTCTGATTGAGAACCATACTAGGCCGAACACAAAAACCAACATAGAAAAACAAACATAGACTGCCCACCCCGCCCTGACCATACTAAAACACTAAATAACAGAACTATGGTCAGAACGTGACAGGTCCACATCGTGTCTATTGTCCTGTTAATAACTAATAATATAATCATTATGTAAAGCAGCCCGTGAAAGAAGCTCAATCGGCCCCAAGTAATACATTTTGGCCAGATAACATCATCAAGAGATATGCTGGACCCAGTCAGAGAGGTGTTTTTGGGTCCACATCGTGTCTATTGTCCTGCTAATAACTAATAATATAATCATTATGTAAAGCAGCCCGTGAAAGAAGCTCAATCGGCCCCAAGTAATACATTTTGGCCAGATAACATCATCAAGAGATATGCTGGACCCAGTCAGAGAGGTGTTTTTGGGTCCACATCGTGTCTATTGTCCTGTTAATAACTAATAATATAATCATTATGTAAAGCAGCCCGTGAAAGAAGCTCAATCGGCCCCAAGTAATACATTTTGGCCAGATAACATCATCAAGAGATATGCTGGACCCAGTCAGAGAGGTGTTTTTGGGTCCACATCGTGTCTATTGTCCTGTTAATAACTAATAATATAATCATTATGTAAAGCAGCCCGTGAAAGAAGCTCAATCGGCCCCAAGTAATACATTTTGGCCAGATAACATCATCAAGAGATATGCTGGACCCAGTCAGAGAGGTGTTTTTGGGTCCACATCGTGTCTATTGTCCTGCTAATAACTAATAATATAATCATTATGTAAAGCAGCCCGTGAAAGAAGCTCAATCGGCCCCAAGTAATACATTTTGGCCAGATAACATCATCAAGAGATATGCTGGACCCAGTCAGAGAGGTGTTTTTGGGTCCACATCGTGTCTATTGTCCTGTTAATAACTAATAATATAATCATTATGTAAAGCAGCCCGTGAAAGAAGCTCAATCGGCCCCAAGTAATACATTTTGGCCAGATAACATCATCAAGAGATATGCTGGACCCAGTCAGAGAGGTGTTTTTGGGTCCACATCGTGTCTATTGTCCTGTTAATAACTAATAATATAATCATTATGTAAAGCAGCCCGTGAAAGAAGCTCAATCGGCCCCAAGTAATACATTTTGGCCAGATAACATCATCAAGAGATATGCTGGACCCAGTCAGAGAGGTGTTTTTGGGTCCACATCGTGTCTATTGTCCTGTTAATAACTAATAATATAATCATTATGTAAAGCAGCCCGTGAAAGAAGCTCAATCGGCCCCAAGTAATACATTTTGGCCAGATAACATCATCAAGAGATATGCTGGACCCAGTCAGAGAGGTGTTTTTGGGTCCACATCGTGTCTATTGTCCTGTTAATAACTAATAATATAATCATTATGTAAAGCAGCCCGTGAAAGAAGCTCAATCGGCCCCAAGTAATACATTTTGGCCAGATAACATCATCAAGAGATATGCTGGACCCAGTCAGAGAGGTGTTTTTGGGTCCACATCGTGTCTATTGTCCTGTTAATAACTAATAATATAATCATTATGTAAAGCAGCCCGTGAAAGAAGCTCAATCGGCCCCAAGTAATACATTTTGGCCAGATAACATCATCAAGAGATATGCTGGACCCAGTCAGAGAGGTGTTTTTGGGTCCACATCGTGTCTATTGTCCTGCTAATAACTAATAATATAATCATTATGTAAAGCAGCCCGTGAAAGAAGCTCAATCGGCCCCAAGTAATACATTTTGGCCAGATAACATCATCAAGAGATATGCTGGACCCAGTCAGAGAGGTGTTTTTGGGTCCACATCGTGTCTATTGTCCTGTTAATAACTAATAATATAATCATTATGTAAAGCAGCCCGTGAAAGAAGCTCAATCGGCCCCAAGTAATACATTTTGGCCAGATAACATCATCAAGAGATATGCTGGACCCAGTCAGAGAGGTGTTTTTGGGTCCACATCGTGTCTATTGTCCTGTTAATAACTAATAATATAATCATTATGTAAAGCAGCCCGTGAAAGAAGCTCAATCGGCCCCAAGTAATACATTTTGGCCAGATAACATCATCAAGAGATATGCTGGACCCAGTCAGAGAGGTGTTTTTGGGTCCACATCGTGTCTATTGTCCTGTTAATAACTAATAATATAATCATTATGTAAAGCAGCCCGTGAAAGAAGCTCAATCGGCCCCAAGTAATACATTTTGGCCAGATAACATCATCAAGAGATATGCTGGACCCAGTCAGAGAGGTGTTTTTGGGTCCACATCGTGTCTATTGTCCTGCTAATAACTAATAATATAATCATTATGTAAAGCAGCCCGTGAAAGAAGCTCAATCGGCCCCAAGTAATACATTTTGGCCAGATAACATCATCAAGAGATATGCTGGACCCAGTCAGAGAGGTGTTTTTGGGTCCACATCGTGTCTATTGTCCTGTTAATAACTAATAATATAATCATTATGTAAAGCAGCCCGTGAAAGAAGCTCAATCGGCCCCAAGTAATACATTTTGGCCAGATAACATCATCAAGAGATATGCTGGACCCAGTCAGAGAGGTGTTTTTGGGTCCACATCGTGTCTATTGTCCTGCTAATAACTAATAATATAATCATTATGTAAAGCAGCCCGTGAAAGAAGCTCAATCGGCCCCAAGTAATACATTTTGGCCAGATAACATCATCAAGAGATATGCTGGACCCAGTCAGAGAGGTGTTTTTGGGTCCACATCGTGTCTATTGTCCTGTTAATAACTAATAATATAATCATTATGTAAAGCAGCCCGTGAAAGAAGCTCAATCGGCCCCAAGTAATACATTTTGGCCAGATAACATCATCAAGAGATATGCTGGACCCAGTCAGAGAGGTGTTTTTGGGTCCACATCGTGTCTATTGTCCTGTTAATAACTAATAATATAATCATTATGTAAAGCAGCCCGTGAAAGAAGCTCAATCGGCCCCAAGTAATACATTTTGGCCAGATAACATCATCAAGAGATATGCTGGACCCAGTCAGAGAGGTGTTTTTGGGTCCACATCGTGTCTATTGTCCTGCTAATAACTAATAATATAATCATTATGTAAAGCAGCCCGTGAAAGAAGCTCAATCGGCCCCAAGTAATACATTTTGGCCAGATAACATCATCAAGAGATATGCTGGACCCAGTCAGAGAGGTGTTTTTGGGTCCACATCGTGTCTATTGTCCTGTTAATAACTAATAATATAATCATTATGTAAAGCAGCCCGTGAAAGAAGCTCAATCGGCCCCAAGTAATACATTTTGGCCAGATAACATCATCAAGAGATATGCTGGACCCAGTCAGAGAGGTGTTTTTGGGTCCACATCGTGTCTATTGTCCTGCTAATAACTAATAATATAATCATTATGTAAAGCAGCCCGTGAAAGAAGCTCAATCGGCCCCAAGTAATACATTTTGGCCAGATAACATCATCAAGAGATATGCTGGACCCAGTCAGAGAGGTGTTTTTGGGTCCACATCGTGTCTATTGTCCTGTTAATAACTAATAATATAATCATTATGTAAAGCAGCCCGTGAAAGAAGCTCAATCGGCCCCAAGTAATACATTTTGGCCAGATAACATCATCAAGAGATATGCTGGACCCAGTCAGAGAGGTGTTTTTGGGTCCACATCGTGTCTATTGTCCTGCTAATAACCCTTATGAAAACGTGTCTGTTGTCCTGAGGCCTGAGGCAATAACCCAGTGTATACCCTCATTTGCAATGCAAACAGGGTTATTAGCAGGACAATAGACACGTTTTCATAAGGCCTCCAGGGTCGACAGAGAAGTTCCTTACTTTTCCCACCTTCCACTTGCCTCTTCCATTAATTCCCATAGTAATTTGTTATGGTTTGCATTGCAAATGAGGGTATAAACTGGGTCAAGATGCCAGTAGAGTAAATAGACCTTTATGTAGTAAAATTAAAATAAACAAATAAGACCTACAGCACTTTTAACATCCCATTACTCAACACTAGTGAGATTCATGTCGCCTACGGTAGGCTTACAGTATATCGGAAATAAATAAAAATATCCCGACATGGAGGTCTCCTGATTTAAACTTGTTGCAACTAAAATGCATTTGTAATAATAATCTGCATGTTTTGGCTGGATTGTGACTCCATCTTGTTCCTTCTTCCGCCAATGTTGTGACCCCCAATAATACAATTTTAAGGAAGATTCTAAATTAATATCTAAGGGACATTTTTCGTTAGGATCTGTGAGAATATCTAAGGGATTTTTATATCATTATAATGCAGGGTTAATAATAATAATAATAATCGCTTTGTTTAAAAAAAATAACAATATTTTGGAGATGATTTCATTTCAAATAACCGAAATAATAATCTGTATTTTGTATTTTTAATAATTTTAATTTTAATAAATTGTAATCTGAATAAAGGCACAAGGAATTTCTTGAACATGGGGACATTCTTACTAATTTGTAAATAAAACCAGTTTGTTATTTAGAAGTATTTATTTCTGTTTTTAGAGGGAGAGAAACCAAAAAGCCCACCGTGCTTATTTTTTGGGAAAATCGTCCGTCGACATTTAAAGTGTAATTCCCCAAGTTGTCTTTTAACTCCAGGATCACCAACAGTTTTTGATGTTGTTGTTGCCTGATGCAGGACTCTAGTGCCCGAGGAGAGACTCTCGGACAGAAAACTACCGATAGATTAGCGTTCTAACTCCCCTTTGCGATAGTGTGGTGCAGTGACGGAAGGTCGAGGCATAAACCGATAGATCAGCGTTCTAACTCCCCTTTGCGATAGTGTGGTGCAGTGACGGAAGGTCGAGGCATAAACCGATAGATCAGCGTTCTAACTCCCCTTTGCGATAGTGTGGTGCAGTGACGGAAGGTCGAGGCATAAACCGATAGATCAGCGTTCTAACTCCCCTTTGCGATAGTGTGGTGCAGTGACGGAATGACACCATCTACCACTAACGGTCGAGGCATAATCTCGTTACTTTTAAATGAAGAACCAAAAAGGTTCAGTCAATGTTATGCCATCAGAGTGGCAGTTGTCTTTAAGCCATAGATGAAGTACTAAGAGCCTGATGTCAATAATGTCTACACACACCATCACATACAGTGGGGCAAAAAAGTATTTAGTCAGCCACCAATTGTGCAAGTTCTCCCACTTAAAAAGATGAGAGAGGCCTGTAATTTTCATCATAGGTACACATCAACTATGACAGACACAATGAGGGGGAAAAAATCCAGAAAATCACATTGTAGGATTTTTAATGAATGAATTTGCAAATTATGGTGGAAAATAAGTATTTGTTCAATAACAAAAGTTTATCTCAATACTTTGTTATATTTGTTGGCAATGACAGAGGTCAAACGTTTTCTGTAAGTCTTCACAAGGTTGACTAAATACTTTTTTGCCCCACTGTACATATATATTTAGTTTTCCGGACTCTTGACATCGCTCGTTCTAATATCTCTATATTTCTTAATTAATTGATTTGTGTGTATTGTTAGGTATTACTGTACTGTTGGAGCTAGAAACACAAGCATTTAGTTAGATATTACTGCACTGTTGGAGCTAGAAACACAAGCATTTAGTTAGATATTACTGCACTGTTGGAGCTAGAAACACAAGCATTTAGTTAGATATTACTGCATTGTTGGAGCTAGGAACACAAGCATTTAGTTAGATACTACTGTACTGTTGGAGCAAGGAACACAAGCATTTAGTTAGGTATTACTGCACTGTTGGAGCTAGGAACACAAGCATTTAGTTAGATACTACTGAACTGTTGGAGCTAGGAACACAAGCATTTAGTTAGATATTACTGCACTGTTGGAGCTAGAAACACAAGCATTTCGTTAGATATTACTGCACTGTTGGAGCTAGAAACACAAGCATTTAGTTAGGTATTACTGCATAGTTGGAGTTAGGAACATAAGCATTTCGCTACACCTGTGATAACATCTGTGAAATATGTGTACGCGACCAAGAACATTTCATTTGATTTACAAACTAAGCATGTGTGTTTAGTGAGTCAGCCAGATCAGAGGCAGTAGGGATGACCAGGGATGTTCTCTGTTTAGTGAGTCAGCCAGATCAGAGGCAGTAGGGATGACCAGGGATGTTCTCTGTTTAGTGAGTCCTCCAGATCAGAGGCAGTAGGGATCACCAGGGATGTTCTCTGTTTACTGAGTCCTCCAGATCAGAGGCAGTAGGGATCACCAGGGATGTTCTCTGTTTAGTGAGTCAGCCAGATCAGAGGCAGTAGGGATCACCAGGGATGTTCTCTGTTTAGTGAGTCAGCCAGATCAGAGGCAGTAGGGATGACCAGGGATGTTCTCTTTATAAGTGTGTGAATTGGACCATTTTCCTGTCCTGCTGACCATTCAAATTGTAACGAGTACTTTTGCGAAAATGTATGGAGTAATATAGAACTGTAGTGGAGTAGAAATTGTAAAAAAATATGAATAGGAAAGTAAAGCACAGGTACCCGATATAGACTGACCGACTGAGTGATGACATTGACCTGCTAAGCAGTCGAAATTTTACTTTGGGGTGAAAATGTAGGGAGAAAAAGTACAGTAATGAGGTAAGAGTGAAAGTAATCAAAAATATATAAATAGTAAAGTACAGAGAAAAACTGTGATATTTAAAGTAGTACCTTAAAAGTATTTTCAATGAAGTACTTCCCACCACTGCATTTAGCAGCAGCGTTGTGTTGTGTGTTTCCTTTAGCGGTGAGGGTTTTGCCGATGTTGCCGGTGGTCCCGGTGGCTCCGGTGGCTCCGGTTGCTTCTGTAGTAGATCAACAGCATGCTGTCATGGCCCAGCAGCAACACGCCATCATGAACCAACAGGCCATCATTATGGTAGGATACGTCTAACTTATTAACCATCATTATGGTTCTGTAGGTTACGTCTAACTTATTAACCATCATTATGGTACTGTAGGTTACGTCTAACTTATTAACCATCATTATGGTAGGATACGTCTAACTTATTAACCATCATTATGGTAGGATACGTCTAACTTATTAACCATCATTATGGTACTGTAGGTTACGTCTAACTTATTAACCATCATTATGGTACTGTAGGTTACGTCTAACTTATTAACCATCATTATGGTACTGTAGGTTACGTCTAACTTATTAACCATCATTATGGTAGGATACGTCTAACTTATTAACCATCATTATGGTACTGTAGGTTACGTCTAACTTATTAACCATCATGATGGTAGGTTACGTCTAACTTATTAACCATCATTATGGTTCTGTAGGTTACGTCTAACTTATTAACCATCATTATGGTAGGATACGTCTAACTTATTAACCATCATTATGGTACTGTAGGTTACGTCTAACTTATTAACCATCATTATGGTAGGATACGTCTAACTTATTAACCATCATTATGGTACTGTAGGTTACGTCTAACTTATTAACCATCATTATGGTACTGTAGGTTACGTCTAACTTATTAACCATCATTATGGTACTGTAGGTTACGTCTAACTTATTAACCATCATTATGGTACTGTAGGTTACGTCTAACTTATTAACCATCATTATGGTTCTGTAGGTTACGTCTAACTTATTAACCATCATTATGGTACTGTAGGTTACGTCTAACTTATTAACCATCATTATGATAGGTTACGTCTAACTTATTAACCATCATTATGGTACTGTAGGTTACGTCTAACTTATTAACCATCATTATGGTTCTGTAGGTTACGTCTAACTTATTAACCATCATTATGGTACTGTAGGTTACGTCTAACTTATTAACCATCATTATGGTAGGATACGTCTAACTTATTAACCATCATTATGGTACTGTAGGTTACGTCTAACTTATTAACCATCATTATGGTAGGATACGTCTAACTTATTAACCATCATTATGGTACTGTAGGATACGTCTAACTTATTAACCATCATTATGGTACTGTAGGTTACGTCTAACTTATTAACCATCATTATGGTAGGATACGTCTAACTTATTAACCATCATTATGGTACTGTAGGTTACGTCTAACTTATTAACCATCATTATGGTACTGTAGGTTACGTCTAACTTATTAACCATCATTATGGTACTGTAGGTTACGTCTAACTTATTAACCATCATTATGGTTCTGTAGGTTACGTCTAACTTATTAACCATCATTATGGTAGGTTACGTCTAACTTATTAACCATCATTATGGTAGGTTACGTCTAACTTATTAACCATCATTATGGTAGGATACGTCTAACTTATTAACCATCATTATGGTACTGTAGGTTACGTCTAACTTATTAACCATCATTATGGTAGGATACGTCTAACTTATTAACCATCATTATGGTACTGTAGGTTACATCTAACTTATTAACCATCATTATGGTACTGTAGGTTACATCTAACTTATTAACCATCATTATGGTAGGATACGTCTAACTTATTAACCATCATTATGGTTCTGTAGGTTACGTCTAACTTATTAACCATCATTATGGTACTGTAGGTTACGTCTAACTTATTAACCATCATTATGGTAGGATACGTCTAACTTATTAACCATCATTATGGTTCTGTAGGTTACGTCTAACTTATTAACCATCATTATGGTAGGTTACGTCTAACTTATTAACCATCATTATGGTACTGTAGGTTACGTCTAACTTATTAACCATCATTATGGTAGGATACGTCTAACTTATTAACCATCATTATGGTACTGTAGGATACGTCTAACTTATTAACCATCATTATGGTACTGTAGGTTACGTCTAACTTATTAACCATCATTATGGTAGGATACGTCTAACTTATTAACCATCATTATGGTACTGTAGGATACGTCTAACTTATTAACCATCATTATGGTAGGATACGTCTAACTTATTAACCATCATTATGGTACTGTAGGTTACGTCTAACTTATTAACCATCATTATGGTACTGTAGGTTACGACTAACTTATTAACCATCATTATGGTAGGATACGTCTAACTTATTAACCATCATTATGGTACTGTAGGTTACGTCTAACTTATTAACCATCATTATGGTAGGATACGTCTAACTTATTAACCATCATTATGGTACTGTAGGTTACGTCTAACTTATTAACCATCATTATGGTAGGTTACGTCTAACTTATTAACCATCATTATGGTACTGTAGGTTACGTCTAACTTATTAACCATCATTATGGTAGGATACGTCTAACTTATTAACCATCATTATGGTACTGTAGGTTACGTCTAACTTATTAACCATCATTATGGTAGGATACGTCTAACTTATTAACCATCATTATGTTACTGTAGGTTACATCTAACTTATTAACCATCATTATGGTACTGTAGGTTACGTCTAACTTATTAACCATCATTATGGTAGGATACGTCTAACTTATTAACCATCATTATGGTACTGTAGGATACGTCTAACTTATTAACCATCATTATGGTACTGTAGGTTACGTCTAACTTATTAACCATCATTATGGTACTGTAGGTTACGTCTAACTTATTAACCATCATTATGGTACTGTAGGTTACGTCTAACTTATTAACCATCATTATGGTAGGTTAAGTCTAACTTATTAACCATCATTATGATAGGTTACGTCTAACTTATTAACCATCATTATGGTAGGTTACGTCTAACTTATTAACCATCATTATGGTACTGTAGGATACGTCTAACTTATTAACCATCATTATGGTACTGTAGGTTACATCTAACTTATTAACCATCATTATGGTACTGTAGGTTACGTCTAACTTATTAACCATCATTATGGTAGGATACGTCTAACTTATTAACCATCATTATGGTACTGTAGGATACGTCTAACTTATTAACCATCATTATGGTACTGTAGGTTACGTCTAACTTATTAACCATCATTATGATAGGTTACGTCTAACTTATTAACCATCATTATGGTAGGTTACGTCTAACTTATTAACCATCATTATGGTACTGTAGGTTACGTCTAACTTATTAACCATCATTATGGTAGGATACGTCTAACTTATTAACCATCATTATGGTACTGTAGGATACGTCTAACTTATTAACCATCATTATGGTACTGTAGGTTACGTCTAACTTATTAACCATCATTATGATAGGTTACGTCTAACTTATTAACCATCATTATGGTACTGTAGGTTACGTCTAACTTATTAACCATCATTATGGTACTGTAGGTTACGACTAACTTATTAACCATCATTATGGTAGGTTACATCTAACTTATTAACCATCATTATGGTACTGTAGGATACGTCTAACTTATTAACCATCATTATGGTAGGTTACATCTAACTTATTAACCATCATTATGGTACTGTAGGTTACGTCTAACTTATTAACCATCATTATGGTACTGTAGGTTACGTCTAACTTATTAACCATCATTATGGTAGGATACGTCTAACTTATTAACCATCATTATGGTACTGTAGGTTACGTCTAACTTATTAACCATCATTATGGTAGGATACGTCTAACTTATTAACCATCATTATGGTTCTGTAGGTTACGTCTAACTTATTAACCATCAATATGGTAGGATACGTCTAACTTATTAACCATCATTATGGTACTGTAGGTTACGTCTAACTTATTAACCATCATTATGGTAGGTTACGTCTAACTTATTAACCATCATTATGGTACTGTAGGTTACGTCTAACTTATTAACCATCATTATGGTACTGTAGGTTACGACTAACTTATTCACCTCCTCTCCTCTCCCTCCCCTTCCTCTCCCCCTCCTCCCCCTTCCCCTCTTCCCTCCTCCCCAGGCCCAGCAGATGACAATGCAGGCCATGGCTTTAGTAACATCCCCCATGACCTCGCCACCCACCTCCCCCCTCACCTCACCCCCCATGAGCCCCCTCCTCCCCCACTCCCTTCCTCCTAGCCCCTACACACATTTCCCCCCGAGCCCATATGCTAGCATCACTCCTAGCCCTTATGCCACTTCCAGTCCAGCCAGCCCGTATGCTGTCATGCCTCCCAGCCCCTATGCTGTTTCCCCTGCCACCTCCAGGTCAGCCAGCCTCCCTGACCCCTATCCTGCCCCCCAGAGCAAGACCCCTACACCCAACTCCACTACCCAGCCTTCCCCTGTCTACCCTGGGGCTAGCCAGCCCACCAGTCCTGAGGTACAGCCATATCCAGCCAGCCTCCCTGACCCCTATCCTTCCACCCAGGTGAGTTGATACGTACCTGAGTGTAGAACCTGTCCCCGTGGGAGAACCCATTGAAGAACCCTTCTGGGTTCCAAGTATATTCCTTTCCACAGAGGGTTCTACAAGGAAACCGAATGGGTTCTTCAAAGGGTTCTCCCATAGGGACGGCCAAAGAACCCTTTTAGGAAGCCTTTTTCCTAAGAGTATAGTACCTATACCTGCCCAGGTAACACTTCAGGTTGACTGTGGTGTATCTGCAGGATGTTAGGACTTCAGGTTGACTGTGGTGTATCTGCAGGATGTTAGGACTTCAGGTTGACTGTGGTGTATCTGCAGGATGTTAGGACTTCAGGTTGACTGTGGTGTATCTGCAGGATGTTAGGACTTCAGGTTGACTGTGGTGTATCTGCAGGACGTTAGTACTTCAGGTTGACTGTGGTGTATCTGCAGGTCAGGATGTTAGGACTTCAGGTTGACTGTGGTGTATCTACAGGATGTTAGGACTTCAGGTTGACTGTGGTGTATCTGCAGGTCAGGATGTTAGGACTTCAGGTTGACTGTGGTGTATCTGCAGGACGTTAGGACTTCAGGTTGACTGTGGTGTATCTGCAGGACGTTAGGACTTCAGGATGACTGTGGTGTATCTGCAGGCCAGGATGTTAGGACTTCAGGTTGACTGTGGTGTATCTGCAGGATGTTAGGACTTCAGGTTGACTGTGGTGTATCTGCAGGATGTTAGGACTTCAGGTTGACTGTGGTGTATCTGCAGGATGTTAGGACTTCAGGTTGACTGTGGTGTATCTACAGGATGTTAGGACTTCAGGTTGACTGTGGTGTATCTGCAGGTCAGGATGTTAGGACTTCAGGTTGACTGTGGTGTATCTGCAGGATGTTAGGACTTCAGGATGACTTTGGTGTATCTGCAGGATGTTAGGACTTCAGGTTGACTGTGGTGTATCTGCAGGATGTTAGGACTTCAGGTTGACTGTGGTGTATCTGCAGGACGTTAGGACTTCAGGTTGACTGTGGTGTATCTGCAGGACGTTAGGACTTCAGGTTGACTGTGGTGTATCTGCAGGACAGGATGTTAGGACTTCAGGTTGACTGTGGTGTATCTGCAGGATGTTAGGACTTCAGGTTGACTGTGGTGTATCTGCAGGTCAGGGTGTTAGGACTTCAGGTTGACTGTGGTGTATCTGCAGGATGTTAGGACTTCAGGTTGACTGTGGTGTATCTGCAGGATGTTAGGACTTCAGGTTGACTGTGGTGTATCTGCAGGTCAGGATGTTAGGACTTCAGGTTGACTGTGGTGTATCTGCAGGATGTTAGGACTTCAGGTTGACTGTGGTGTATCTGCAGGATGTTAGGACTTCAGGTTGACTGTGGTGTATCTGCAGGTCAGGATGTTAGGATTTCAGGTTGACTGTGGTGTATCTGCAGGACGTAAGGACTTCAGGATGACTGTGATGTATCTGCAGGATGTTAGGACTTCAGGTGTGTGTTGTGTGGCTCCCTCCTCCTCAGGCCACGACCGCAGGTAAAGACGCGGTTCCTCATCAGAAGTCTCCAGCCTTCCCGATCAACAAGGAACCTGCCAGGAAGTTTGGTAATTCATTCATTAATAACATCACATGATTTTCTATGATTATATATTACTATATTATAATCATTATATGATTTGTAACAATCAGACATTATATGATATATACCACAATCAGACATCACATGATATATACCACAATCAGACATCACATGATATATGTGCTTCTACACCTGCATTGCTTGCTGTTTGGGGTTTTAGGCTGGGTTTCTGTACAGCACTTTGAGATATCAGCTGATGTACGAAGGGCTATATAAATACATTTGATTTTGATATACCACAATCAGACATCACATGATATATACCACAATTAGACATCACATGATATATACCACAATTAGACATCACATGATATATACCACAATTAGACATCACATGATATATACCACAATCAGACATCACATGATATATAACACAATCAGACATCACATGATATATACCACAATCAGACATCATATGATATATACCACAATCAGACATCACATGATATATACCACAATTAGACATCACATGATTTATAACAATCAGACATCACATGATATATACCACAATCAGACATCACATGATATATACCACAATCAGACATCACATGATTTATAACAATCAGACATCACATGATATATACCACAATCAGACATCATATGATATATACCACAATCAGACATCACATGATATATACCACAATCAGACATCATATGATATATACCACAATCAGAAATCACATGATATATACCACAATCAGACATCACATGATTTATAACAATCAGACATCACATGATATATACCACAATCAGACATAATATGATATATACCATAATCAGACATCACATGATATATACCACAATCAGACATCATATGATATATACCACAATCAGACATCACATGATTTATAACAATCAGACATCACATGATATATAACACAATCAGACATCACATGATATATAACACAATCAGACATCACATGATATATACCACAATCAGACATCACATGATTTATAACAATCAGACATCACATGATATATACCACAATCAGACATCATATGATATATACCACAATTAGACATCACATGATATATAACACAATCAGACATCACATGATATATACCACAATCAGACATCACATGATTTATAACAATCAGACATCACATGATATATACCACAATCAGACATCATATGATATATACCACAATTAGACATCACATGATATATAACACAATCAGACATCACATGATATATACCACAATCAGACATCACATGATATATAACACAATCAGACATCACATGATATAGACCACAATCAGACATCACATGATATATACCACAATCAGACATCACATGATATATAACACAATCAGACATCACATGATTTATAACAATCAGACATCACATGATATATACCACAATCAGACATCACATGATTTATAACAATCAGACATCACATGATATATACCACAATCAGACATCACATGATATATAACACAATCAGACATCACATGATATATACCACAATCAGACATCACATGATTTATAACAATCAGACATCACATGATATATACCACAATCAGACATCATATGATATATACCACAATTAGACATCACATGATATATAACACAATCAGACATCACATGATATATACCACAATCAGACATCACATGATTTATAACAATCAGACATCACATGATATATACCACAATCAGACATCATATGATATATACCACAATTAGACATCACATGATATATACCACAATCAGACATCACATGATATATACCACAATCAGACATCACATGATTTATAACAATCAGACATCACATGATATATACCACAATCAGACATCATATGATATATACCACAATTAGACATCACATGATATATACCACAATCAGACATCACATGATATATACCACAATCAGACATCATATGATTTATAACAATCAGACATTACCAGTGACCAGTCCTTTCTGCCCTGTGGTGACCAGTCCTCTCTCCCCAGTGGTGACCAGTCCTCTCTCCCCAGTGGTGACCAGTCCTCTCTCCCCAGTGGTGACCAGTCCTCTCTCCCCAGTGGTGACCAGTCCTCTCTCCCTAGTGGTGACCAGTCCTCTCTCCTCAGTGGTGACCAGTCCTCTCTCCCCAGTGTTGACCAGTCTTCTCTCCCCAGTGGTGACCAGTCATCTCTCCCCAGTGGTGACCAGTCCTCTCTCCCCAGTAGTAACCAGTCATCTCTCCCCAGTGGTGACCAGTCCTGCTCCCCAGTGGTGACCAGTCCTCTCTCCCCAGTGGTGACCAGTCTTCTCTCCCCAGTAGTAACCAGTCCTCTCTCCCCAGTGGTGACCAGTCCTGCTCCCCAGTGGTGACCAGTCCTCTCTCCCCTGTGGTGGCCAGTCCTCTCTCCCCAGTGGTGACCAGTCCTCTCTCCCCAGTGGTGACCAGTCCTCTCTCCCCAATGGTGACCAGTCCTCTCTCCCCAGTGGTGACCAGTCTTCTCTCCTCAGTGGTGACCAGTCCTCTCTCCCCAGTGGTGACCAGTCCTCTCTCCCCAGTGGTGACCAGTCTTCTCTCCCCAGTGGTGACCAGTCCTTTCTGCCCTGTGATGACCAGTCCTCTCTCCCCAGTAGTAACCAGTCCTCTCTCCCCAGTAGTAACCAGTCCTCTCTCCCCAGTGGTGACCAGTCCTTTCTCCCCAGTGGTGACCAGTCTTCTCTCCCTAGTGGTGACCAGTCCTCTCTCACCAGTGGTGACCAGTCCTCTCTCCCCAGTAGTAACCAGTCCTCTCTCCCCAGTAGTAACCAGTCCTAGCTCCCCAGTGGTGACCAGTCCTCTCCCAAGTGGTGACCAGTCCTCTCTCTCCCTATGTGATGTGTAGCCCCGGTGGTGACCAGTCCTGCTCCCCCTGCTGCTGAGGTGGTGAAGTCATCAGTGTTGCCTCAGGTAGACATCGTACCCAGCAGTAACATCAAGGATATCATCAGACAGTACGACTCTCCTCCGCCCGTGACTGATACCCTACCGCCCGGCAAGAGGTCAGAGGTCACACACACACAGTGCTCAGCATCATGAAAATTCTATTCTGACTCCAGACTACTCTGCTTCTATTCAGTTTCCATTCAGCTTCTATTAAATTTGCAAAATATTCTATTCATCCTTATTCAGTCTGTTTTATCCAGGCATTCTTTATTTCCTTTTATTTCACCTTTATTTAACCAGGTATTTATATATTATATATACAACCCTAACCCTTTATTTAACCAGGTATTTATATATATAACCCTAACCCTTTATTTAACCAGGTATTTATATATATAACCCTAACCCTTTATTTAACCAGGTATTTATATATTATATATACAACCCTAACCCTTTATTTAACCAGGTATTTATATATATAACCCTAACCCTTTATTTAACCAGGTATTTATATATATAACCCTAACCCTTTATTTAACCAGGTATTTATATATATAACCCTAACCCTTTATTTAACCAGGTATTTATATATATAACCCTAACCCTTTATTTAACCAGGTATTTATATATATAACCCTAACCCTTTATTTAACCAGGTATTTATATATTATATATACAACCCTAACCCTTTATTTAACCAGGTATTTATATATATAACCCTAACCCTTTATTTAACCAGGTATTTATATATATAACCCTAACCCTTTATTTAACCAGGTATTTATATATATATATACAACCCTAACCCTTTATTTAACCAGGTATTTATATATACAACCCTAACCCTTTATTTAACCAGGTATTTATATATATAACCCTAACCCTTTATTTAACCAGGTATTTATATATATATATACAACCCTAACCCTTTATTTAACCAGGTATTTATATATACAACCCTAACCCTTTATTTAACCAGGTATTTATATATATATAACCCTAACCCTTTATTTAACCAGGTAGGTTAGTTGAGAACAAGTTCTCGTTTACAACTGCGACCTGGCCAAGATAAAGCAAAGCAGTGCAGAGATACTCAGCAATAAAATAAATAACAATATGGGGATGAAGTAGTTGGGTGTGCTATTTAGAGATGGGCTATGTACAGGTGCAGTGATCTGTGATCTGCTCTGACAGCTGATGCTTAAAGTTAGTGAGGGAGATGTGAGTCTCCAGCTTCAGAGATTTTTGTAGTTCTTTCCAATCACTGGCAGCAGAGAACTGGAATGAAAGGCGGCCAAAGGAGGTGTTGGCTTTGGGGATGACCAGTGAGATATACCTGCTGGAGTGAGTGCTATGGGTGGATGCTGCTATGGTGACCAGTGAGCTGAGATAAGGCGGGGCTTTACCTAGCAGAGACTTGTAGATGACCTGGAGCCAGTAGATTTGGCGACGAATATGAAGCGAGGGACAGCCAATGAGAACATACAGGTCGCAGTGGTGGGTAGTATATGGGGCTTTGGTGATGAAACGGATGGGACTCTGATAGACTGCATCCAATTTGCTGAGTAGTGTGTTGGAGGCTATTTTGTAAATTACATCGCTGAAGTCAAAGATCGGTAGGATAGTCAGTTTTACGAGGGTATGTTTGGCAGCGTGAGTGAATGATGTTTTGTTGTGAAATAGGAAGCCAATTCTAGATTTAATTTTGGATTGGAGATGCTCAATATGAGTCCGGAAGGAGAGGGTTATGGGGGAGTCTTGGACAACTTGCTGTGGGGGGTGCAGAGCTGTTGACCGGGGTAGGGGTAGCCAGGTGGAAAGCATGGCCAGCAGTAGAAAGGGTGGAGGTGCTCTTATTCTCCATGGACTTTTTGGAGTTTGTAATACAGGATGCATATTCCTGTTTGAAAAAGCCTTGGCTTTTCTAACTGTCTGTGTATATTGGTTTCTAACTTCCCTGAAAAGTTGCATATCACGGGGGCTATTCAATGCTAATGCAGAATGCCATAGGATGTTTTTGTGCTGGTCGAGGACAGTCAGGTCTGGAGTGAAACAAGGGCTATATCTGTTCCTGGTTCAACATTTTTTTAAAGGGGCATGCTTATTTAAGATGGTGAGGAAGGCATTTTTAAAGAATAACCAGGCATCCTCTACTGACGGGATGAGGTCAATATCCTTCCAGGATACCCGGGCCAAGTCGATTAGAAAGGCCTGCTTGCTGAAGTGTTTAATGGAGCGTTTGTCAGTGATGAGTGGAGGTCGTTTAAACGGGGATGCAGGCAATGAGGGTGCCGTTTGGGGCTGTTCGGTAGTCACTACTACGCTAGGCGAGCAGGGGACACAGCGTTCAGAAAAGTTAGTGGGCCGGGGATAGTAGATGGTTCTGCAGCGACATTGTAACAGAATAGCCTGTTGAGACCACATCAGGCGATCACGTCGGCAGTCCAGTCGTGATGGATCGGCGGGGCTCCGTGTCGAAAATAAAGGGTCAGGGCCAATTGGCAAAGGAGGTATTGTAGCCCTAGAATTTGCTGGTATATGGGTCTAGCTCGGGGCTAGCTCAAGGCTAACTGGTGCTTGCTTCGGGACGGAGCCGTTAGCTAACAGTAGCCAGTCGTTTGCAGCTAGCTAGCTGCGATGATCCGGAGTAATGATCCGGAGCGGCAGGAATCCGGTGATGTGGTAGAGAGAAGCAGTCCGATATGCTCTGGGTTGATATTGCGCTGTGCAGACTGGCAGGTGATTGTCCGAGCTAAGAATGGCTGGTCAGTCAGTCTTATTTAGTCTTATTCAGTCGTATTCAGTCTTATTCAGTCATATTCAGTCAGTCTTATTTAGTCTTATTTAGTCGTATTCAGTCGTCTTCCATCAGTCTTATTCAGTCAGTCTTATTCAGTCATATTCAGTCAGTCTTATTTAGTCTTATTTAGTCAGTCTTATTTAGTCAGTCTTATTCCATCAGTCTTATTCAGTCAGTCTTATTCAATCAGTCTTATTCAGTCAGTCTTATTCAGTCAGTCTTAGTCAGTCAGTCTTATTCAGTCAGTCTGATTCAGTCAGTCTTATTTAGTCTTATTCAGTCAGTCTTATTCAGTCAGTCTTATTTCGTCTTATTCATTCAATCTTATTTAGTCAGTCTTGTTCAGTCAGTCTTATTCAGTCAGTCTTATTCCGTCAGTCTTATTCAATCAGTCTTATTTAGTCTTATTCAGTCAGTCTTATTCAGTCAGTCTTATTCAATCAGTCTTATTCAGTCAGTCTTATTCAGTCATTCTTATTTAGTATTATTCAGTCAGTCTTATTCAGTCAGTCTTATTTCGTCTTATTCAGTCAGTCTTATTCAGTCTTATTCAGTCAGTTTTATTCAGTCAGTCTTATTTAGTCAGTCTATTTAGTCTTATTCAGTCAGTCGTTTTCAGTTATATTCAGTCCTCATGTCCTCTATGTGTAGGAGACCAGAGGGGAAGTTTATGAAGATGCAGAATCCTCGTGATGAAGCTCTACAGATCCTCAAACCTCAGATGGACAACCCACCACCACAGGTGCACTCACACACACACACACACACGCACACACACACACACACACACACACACACACACACACACACACACACACACACACACACACACACACACACACACACACACACACACACACACACACACACACACTCTCTCACACACACACACGCACTCACATTCCCACTCTCTCACACACTCCCACTCTCTCACACACACACTCTCTCACACACACACTCACACACTCTCTCACACACACACTCACACTCTCTCACACTCTCTCACACACACTCTCACACACACACTCACACGCTCACACACTCACACAGAGATAAACATTTACCCAGCACTCTGGTATCTCTTTCCAGCCCAAGCGTCCGTTAGGCCCAAGCCCCTCTGCGATGGCTCTAAAGGAAGCAGGGATTAACCCCACCAAGAGGGCCAAGAAGAGGGTCCCTGAACGCCCTCAACCACTCCCTCTACCAGGTACAACACTGACAGACAGTTTGATGTGTGGCTGGTTGTTGATTGACAGCTCTAAAGAACCAATGACTATGGATAGTTGTTTAGTGACAACTCTTAGGGCCAATGGCTGTGTCTGTGATAGAGTGACAGCTCTAAGAACCAATGGCTGTGTGTGTAGTTGCTGATTGACAGATCCAAGAACCAATGGCTGTGGCTATGTGTCAATGACAATTATAAGAACCAATGGCTGTGTGTCTCGTTGTTGAATGACATCTCTAAGGACCAACGGCTGTGTGTGACTGTTGAGTGACAGCTCAAACATCCAACTACTGTGTGTTTGTCTTGAGTGACAGCTCTTTGAGCCAATGGCTGTGTGTTGGTGTGGAGTGACAGCTCTTTGAGCCAATGGCTGTGTGTCTGGTTGTTGAGTGACAGCTGTGTGCTCCAATAGTATCGCGAGAGCTGCCAGTGGAGGCGGAGACTATTCAGACCCAGCTCCATCGCAGCACAACACAAGAACACTACACCTACACCAACGTACCCTGGAAGATCTACATCAGGAAGGAGGTACAAACACACACACACACACACCACACACCCACACACACACACACACCCACACACACACCACACACACACCACACACCCACACACACACCACACCACACACACCACACACACCCACACACACACCACACCACACACACCACACACCCACACACACACCACACCACACACACCACACACCACACCACACACACCACACCACACCCACACACACACCACACACCCACCACACACACCACACACCCACACACACCACACACCCACACCACACACCACACACACCACACCACACACACCACACACACCACACACACACACACACACACACACAGAGCTGTTTAGAAGCCTCTTGGACTTGGTGCTCCGGTACAGCTTGCCGTGCAGGTAGCAGAGAGAACAGTCTATGACTGGGGTGGCTGGAGTCTTTGATAATTCTTTGGGCCTCCCTCCTACACCGCCTGGTATAGAGGTACAGGATGGCAGGAACCTTGACCCCGGTGATGTACTGGGTCGTACGCACTAAGCTCTGTAGTGCGCTGCGGTCGGAGGCCGCGCAGTTGCCATACACGTCAGCGATGATACCCATCAGGATGCTCTCGATGGTGCAGCTGTAAAACCTTTTGAGGATCTGAGAACCCATGCCAAATCATTTCTACCCCTACCATTTCTACCCCAAATATCCATCTGGTGCTATGTGTTCCACCCTAAAGACAGGTTCAACCATCCCCTGGTGCTATGTGTTCCACCCTAAAGACAGGTTCAACCATCCCCTGGTGCTATGTGTTCTACCCTAAAGACAGCTTGTGTTCCTGGTTTCAGGTGTTCCACCCTAAAGACAACTCCAACCATCCACCTGGTGCTATGTGTTCTACCCTAAAGACAGCTCCAACCATCCCCTGGTGCTATGTGTTCCACCCTAAAGACAGCTCCAACCATCCCCTGGTGCTATGTGTTCTACCCTAAAGACAGCTTGTGTTCCTGGTTTCAGGTGTTCTACCATAAAGACAGCTTGTGTTCCTGGTTTCAGGTGTTCTACCCTAAAGACAGCTTGTGTTCCTGGTTTCAGGTGTTCTACCCTAAAGACAGCTTCAACCATCCCCTGGTGCTGGACCTCATTTTCAAACAGGTGGGACAGTTGTTTTTTAATAACATATTGAATTGGCATAATATATCATATTCCTGTATCACTGTTATCATATTCCTGTATCACTGTTATCATATTCCTGTATCACTGTTATCATATTCCTGTAACACTGTTATTATATTCCTATATCACTGTTATTATATTCCTGTTATCATATTCCTGTTATCATATTCCTGTATCACTGTTATTATATTCCTATATCACTGTTATCATATTCCTGTTATCATATTCCTGTATCACTGTTATCATATTCCTGTATCACTGTTATCATATTCCTGTTATTATATTCCCATATCACTGTTATCATATTCCTGTTATCATATTCCTGTATCACTGTTATCATATTCCTGTATCACTGTTATCATATTCCTGTTATCATATTCATGAATCGCTGTTATCATATTCCTGTTATTATATTCCTGTATCACTGTTATCATATTCCTGTTATCATATTCCTGTATCACTGTTATCATATTCCTGTATCACTGTTATCATATTCCTGTTATTATATTCCCATATCACTGTTATCATATTCCTGTTATCATATTCCTGTATCACTGTTATCATATTCCTGTATCACTGTTATCATATTCCTGTTATCATATTCATGAATCACTGTTATCATATTCCTGTTATTATATTCCTGTATCACTGTTATTATATTCCTGTTATCATATTCCTGTATCACTGTTATCATATTCCTGTAACACTGTTATTATATTCCTATATCACTGTTATTATATTCCTATATCACTGTTATCATATTCCTGTTATCATATTCCTGTATCACTGTTATCAGATTCCTGTTATCATATTCCTGTATCACTGTTATCAGATTCCTGTATCACTGTTATCATATTCCTGTTATCATATTCCTGTATCACTGTTATCATATTCCTGTATCACTGTTATCATATTCCTGTATCACTGTTATCATATTCCTGTATCACTGTTATCATATTCCTGAATCACTGTTATCATATTCCTGTATCACTGTTGTCATATTCCTGAATCACTGTTATTATATTCCTGTTATCATATTCCTGTATCACTGTTATCATATTCCTGTATCACTGTTATCATATTCCTGAATCACTGTTATCATATTCCTGTATCACTGTTATCATATTCCTGTAACACTGTTATCATATTCCTGTACTGTACCTCTAACACTAACTCTTCTCTCCTCCTCTCATCCTCTCTCTTCCTCTCTCTCATCTCTCCTCTCTCCTCTCCTCCTTCCCTCCTCTCTCATCTCCTCTTCTCCTCTCTTCTCCTCTCTCTTCTCCTCTCTCTTCCACTCCTCCTCTCTCCTCTCCTCTTCTCCTCTCCAGATAGTGAATGACACTCTGTCTCAGGCATGTGTTAGAATCTCCAATCAGGAGAGAATGAAGATGAAGTCTCTGTTTGGTGAGTCAACTACATTACCCACAATGCTCTGGTTTGAAAGAGATACATTTGTTTGTTCACTGAAAATTAATTTTTCTTACTGTTGAAATCCTGTGTGGCTCAGTTGGCAGAGCACGGCACTTGCAACACCAGGGTTGTGGGTTCGATCCCACGTGGGACCAGTATGAAAATGCACTCAGTACTGTAAGATGCTCTGGATAAGAGTGTCCGCTGAATTACTAACATGTAATAACTGACTTGTGTCTAACAGAGAAACATGGTGTAGAGCGGAACACGGACACAGTGGACGAGGCGGTGAAGAAGGAGGTTGTCACAGTAGCCAAGGAATCCTGGGATATTTATTTCTCATGCCTATTTCCTGCCTCTGTGAGTCACATGACTTCCTGTTGCATCACATGACTTCCTGTTGCACCACATGACTTCCTGTTGCACCACACGGTGGTGGATTAAACTATACTGACATTACACACATAGAAGAGACGTCAAACACACACAGGTCAAGCAACAGGAAGTCATGACGTCTCATCTATGTGTGTAATGTCAGTATAGTTTAATCCACCACCGTTTATCTTAACTCTGTGTGTGTGTATGTGTGTGTCTCTCTCTCTCTCTCTCTCTCTCTCTCTCTCTGTGTATGTGTGTGTGTCTCTCTGTGTGTGTGTATGTGTGTGTGTCTCTCTCTCTCTCTCTGTGTGTGTGTGTCTCTCTGTGTGTGTGTGTGTGTGTCTCTCTGTGTGTGTGTAGGGTAGTGCAGGTACAGGGGTACAGGTGTTGTCCGTGTCTCACACCGGGATCAGGCTCCTGAAGACAGTGAAGAGCAGCACTGAAGAGTCGGACTACTTCAGAGTCCTACGACATTACACGTAGGTTCCTCTACTGCTACTACTACCTTACACGTAGGTTCCTCTTCTACTACTACTACCTTACACGTAGGTTCCTCTACTACTACTACTACCTTACACGTAGGTTCCTCTACTACTACTACTACCTTACACGTAGGTTCCTCTACTACTACTACCTTACACGTAGGTTCCTCTTCTACTACTACCTTACACGTAGGTTCCTCTACTACTACTACTACCTTACACGTAGGTTCCTCTACTACTACTACTACCTTACACGTAGGTTCCTCTACTACTACAACTACCTTACACGTAGGTTCCTCTACTACTACTACCTTACACGTAGGTTCCTCTACTACTACTACTACCGTACACGTAGGTTCCTCTACTACTACTACTACCTTACACGTAGGTTCCTCTACTACTACTACCTTACACGTAGGTTCCTCTACTACTACTACTACCAGTACACGTAGGTTCCTCTACCCTACTACTACCTTACACCTACGTACCTCTAATCCTAACACTAACCCTAACTACTACTTACACCACGACTACCTCTAACCCTACTACTACCTTACACTACGTACCTCTAACCCTACTCTACCTTACACTACGTACTCTAATCCTAACACTAACCTACTACTACCTTACACCTACTACCTCTAACCTACTCCTACCTTACACTACGTACCTCTAACCCTAACACTAACCCTACTACTACCTTACGCTACGTACCTCTAACCTACTACTACCTTACACTACGTACCTCTAACCTACTACTTACCTTACACTACGTACCTCTAACCCTACTACTACCAAACACTATGTACCTCTAACCCTACTACTACCTTATACTACGTACCTCTAACCCTAACACTAACCCTACTACTACCTTACACACTACGTACCTCTAACCCTAACACTAACCCTACTACTACCTTACACTACGTTCCTCTAACCCTACTACTACCTTACACTACGTACCTCTAACCCTACTACTGCCTTACACTACGTACCTCTAACCCTAACACTAACCCTACTACTACCTTACACTACGTACCTCTAACCCTACTACTACCTTACACTACGTACCTCTAACCCTAACACTAACCCTACTACTACCTTACACTACGTACCTCTAAACCTACTACTACCTTACACTACGTACCTCTAACCCTAACACTAACCCTACTACTACCTTACACTACGTACCTCTAACCCTACTACTACCTTACACTACGTACCTCTAAACCTAACACTAACCTACTACTACCTTACACTACGTACCCCTCTAACCCTACTACTACCTTACACTACGTACCTCTAACCCTACTACTACTACCTTACCTACGTACCTCTAACCCTACTACTACCAACACTATGTACCTCTAACCCTACTACTACCTTATACTACGTACCTCTAACCCTAACACTAACCCTACTACTACCTTACACTACGTACCTCTAACCCTAACACTAACCCTACTACTACCTTACACTACGTACCTCTAACCCTACTACTACCTTACACTACGTTCCTCTAACCCCACTACTACTACTACCTTACACTACGTACCTCTAACAACCCCCTACTACTGCCTTACATACACTACTACCTCTAACCCTACTACTACCTTACACTATGTACCTCTAACCCTAACACTAACCCTACTTACCTTACACTCCTACCCTCTAACCCTACTACTACTACCAGACACTATGTACCTCTAACCCTAACACTACCCTACTACTACTACCTTACCTACGTACCTCTAACCCTAACACTAACCCTACTACTACCTTACACTACGTACCATCTAACCCTAACACTAACCCTACTACTACCTTACACTACGTACCTCTAGCCCTACTACTACCTTACACTACGTACCTCTAACCCCTACTACTGCCTTACACTACGTTCCTCTAACCCTACTACTACCTTACCACTACGTACCTCTAATCCTACTACTACCTTACACTACGTACCTCTAAACTAACACTAACCCTACTACTACCTTACACTACGTACCTCTAACCCTACTACTACCTTACACTATGTACCTCTAACCCTAACACTAACCCTACTACTACCTTTACACTACATACCTCTAACCCTAACACTAACCCTACTACTACCTTACACTACGTACCTCTAAACCTACTACTACCTTACACTACGTACCTCTAGCCCTAACACTAACCCTACTACTACCTTACACTACATACCTCTAACCCCTAACACTAACCCTACTACTACCCTTACACTACGTACCTCTAACCCTATTACTACCTTCCACTACGTCCTCTACCAACCCCTACTCTATACTACCTTACACACTACGTACCTCTACCCTAACACTAACCCTACTACTACCTTACACTACGTACCTCTAAACCTACTAACCCTACTACTACCTACACTACGTACCTCTAACCCTAAACCTACCCTACTACTACTACTACCTTACACTACGTACCTCTAACCCTACTACTACCTTACACTACGTTCCTCTAACCTACTACTACGTTACACTACGTACCTCTACCTACTACTACTACTACTGCCTACACTACGTACCTCTAACCCTACTACTACTGCCTTACACTACTACGTACCTCTAACCCTACTACTACGTTACACTACGTACCTCTAACCCTACTACTACCTAACTACTACCTTAACTAACCCTACTACTACCTTACACTACGTACCTCTAACCCTACTACTACCTTACACTACGTACCTCTACCCTAACACTCTACCCTACTACTACCTTACACTACGTACCTCTAACCCTACTACTACCTTACACTATGTACCTCTACCCTACTAATACCTTACACTACGTACCTCTAACCCTAACACTAACCCTACTAACCTACTACTACCTTACACTACGTACCTCAACCCTACTAATACCTTACACTATGTACCTTAACCCTACTACTACCTTACACTACGTACCTCTAACCCTAACACGAACCCTACTACTACCTTACACGACATACCTCTAACCCTAACACTAACCCTACTACTACCTTACACTACGTACCTCTAACCCTAACACTAACCCTACTACTACCTTACACTACGTACCTCTAAACCTACTACTACCTTACACTACGTACCTCTAACCTAACACTACCCTACTACTACCTTACACTACGTACCTCTAACCCTACACTAACCCTACTACTACCTTACACTACGGTACCTCTAACCCTACTACTACCTTACACTACGTTCCTCTAGACCCTACTACTACCTTACACTACGTACCTCTAACCCTACTACTGCCTTACAACCTACGTACCTCTAATCCTACTACTTACCTTACACTACTTTCCTCTAAACCCTACTATACCTTACACTACGTACCTCTAACCCTACTACTACCGTACACTACGTACCTCTAACGCCTAACACTAACCCTACTACTACCTTACACTACATACCTCTAACCCTACTACTACCTTACACTACATACCCCCTAACCCTACTACTACCTTACACTACGTACCTCTAACCCTACTACTACCAAACACTATGTACCTCTAACCCTACTACTACCTTACACTACGTACCTCTAATCCTAACACTAACCCTACTACTTACCTTACACTACGTACCTCTAACCCTAACACTAACCCTACTACTACCTTACACTACGTACCTCTAACCCTACTACTACCTTACACTACGTACCTCGCACCCTACTACTACCTTACACTACGTACCTCTAACCCTAACACTAACCCTACTACTACCTTACACTACGTACCTCTAAACCTACTACTACTACCTTACACTACGTACCTCTAACCCTAACACTAACCCTACTACTACCTTACACTACGTACCTCTAACCCTACTACTACCTTACACTACGTTCCTCTAACCCTACTACTACCTTACACTACGTACCTCTAACCCTACTACTGCTGCCTTACACTACGTACCTCTAAACCCTACTACTACCTTACACTACGTTCCTCTAACCCTTACTACTACCGTACACTGACGTTACCTCTAACCCTAACACTAACCCAACTACTACCTTACACTACATACCCCTAACCCTACTACTACCTTACACTACGTATCTCTAAACAATAATACTACCTTACACTACGTACCTCTAACCCTACTACTACCTTACACTACGTACCTTTAACCCTACTACTACCTTACACTACGTACCTCTAACCCTAACACTAACCCTACTACTACCTTACACTACGTACCTCTAAACCTACTACTACCTTACACTACGTACCTCTAACCCTAACACTACCCTACTATTACCTTACACACTACTTACCTCTAACCCTACTACTACCTTACACTACGTTCCTCTAACCCTACTACTACCTTACACTACGTACCTCTAACCCTACTACTGCCTTACACTACGTACCTCTCTAACCCTACTACTACTTACACTACGTTCCTCTAACCCTACTACTACCTTACACTACGTACCTCTAACCCTACTACTACCTTACACTACGTACCTCTAACCCTACTACTACCTTAACCTTACACTACGTACCTCTAACCCTAACACTACTCTACTACTACCTTACACTACTATACCTCTAACCCTACTACTACCTACACTACATACCCCTAACCCTACTACTACCTTACACTACGTTCTCTAACAATAATACTACACTTACACTACGTACCTCTAACCCTACTACTACCTTACACTACGTACCTCTAACCTTACTACTACCTTACACTACGTACCTCTAACCCTACTACTACCAGACACTAGTACCTCTAAACCCTACTACTACCTTACACTACGTACCTCTAACCCTACTACTACCAAAACACTATGTACCTCTAACCCTACTACTACTACCTTAACTACGTACCTCTAACCCTAACACTAACCCTACTACTACCTTACACTACGTACCTCTAACCCTAACACTAACCCTACTACTGTCTTACACTACGTACCTCTAACCCTACTACTACTTACTTACACTACGTTCCTCTAACCCTACTACTACCTTACACTACGTACCTCTAACCCTACTCTACTACTACTGCCTTACACTATGTACCTCTAACCCTAACACTAACCCTACTACTACCAAACACTATGTACCTCTAACCCTACTACTACCTTACACTACTTACCTCTAACCCTACTACTACCTTACACTACGTACCTCTAACCCTAACACTAACCCTACTACTACCTTACACTACGCCTCTAACCTAACACTAACCTACTAACTACCTTACTTACTTACACTACGTACCTCTAATCCTAACACTAACCCTACTACTACCTTACACTACGTACCTCTAACCTAACACTAACCCTACTACTACCTCTACTACTATGCCTACACAATACCTACCTCTAACCCTACTACTACCTTACACTACGTACCTCTAACCCTACTACTACTGCCTTACACTATGCACCTCTAACCCTAACACTACCCTACTACTACCTTACACTACGTACCTCTAACCCTACTACTACCTTACACTACGTACCTCTAACCCTAACACTAACCCTACTACTACCTTACACTACGTACCTCTAACCCTAACACTAACCCTACTACTACCTTACACTACGTACCTCTAACCCTAACACTAACCCTACTACTACCTTACACTACGTACCTCTAACCCTACTACTACCTTACACTATGTACCTCTAACCCTAACACTAACCCTACTACTACCTTACACTACATACCTCTAACCCTAACACTAACCCTACTACTACCTTACACTACGTACCTCTAACCCTATTCTTTACTACCTTCCACTACTACTTACCTCTAGCCCTACTACTACCTTACACTACGTACCTCTAACCCTAACACTACCCTACAACTACTACCTTACACTACGTACCTCTAAACCTACTACTACTACCTTACACTACGTACCTCTAACCCTAACACTACCCTACTACTACCTTACACTACGTACCTCTAACCCTACTACTACCTTACACTACGTTCCTCTAACCCTACTACTACTACCTTACACTACGTACCTCTAACCCTACTACTGCCTTACACTACGTACCTCTAACCCTACTACTGCCTTACACTACGTACCTCTAACCCTACTACTACTTACACACTACGTACCTCTAACCCTACTACTGCCTTACACTACGTACCTCTAACCCTACTACTACCTTACACTACGTACCTCTAACCCTAACACTAACCCTACTACTACCTTACACACTACGTAACTCTCTCTAACCCGACTACTACCTTACACTATGTACCTCTAACCCTACAACCTTACCTACGTACCTCTTAAACCTACACACTACCCTACTACTACCTTACACTACATTCCTCTAACCCTAACACTAACCCTACTACTACCTTACACTACGTACCTCTAACCTACTAACCCTAAAACCACCCTACTACTACCTTACACTACGTACCTCTAACCTACTACGCACTTACACTACGTACCTCTACCCTAAACACTAACCTACTACTACCTTACACTACTACCTCTAAACCTACTACTACCTTACACTACGTACCTCTACCCTAACACTAACCCTACTACTACCTTACACTACGTACCTCTAACCCTACTACTTACTAACCTACACTACGTTCCTCTAACCCTACTACTACCTTACACTACGTACCTCTAAACCTACTACTACCTTACACTACGTACCTCTAACCCTAACACTACCCCTACTACTACCTTACACTACGTAACCTCTACCCTACTACTACCTACACTACGTGTACCTCTAACCCTAACACTAACCCTACTAACTTACCTACACTACGTACCTCTAACCCTACTACTACCTTACACTACGTTCCCTCTAACCCTACTACTACCTTACACTACGTACCTCTAACCCTACTACTGCCTTACACTACGTACCTCTAACCCTACTACTACCTTACACTACGTTCCTCTAACCCTACTACTACCTTACACTACGTCTACCTCTAACCCTACTACTACCCTTACACTACGTACCTCTAACCCTAACTTAACCCTACTACTACCTTACACTACGTAACCTCTAACCTACTACTACCTACACTACGTACCCCTAACCTCCTACTCCTACAACTACGTACCTCTAACCCTACTACTTACCAACACTACGTACCTCTAACCCTACTACTACCTTACACTACGTACCTCTAATCCTAACACTAACCTACACTACCTTACACTACGTACCTCTACCCTAACACTAACCCTACTACTACTTACACTACGTACCTCTAACCCTACTACTACCTTACACTACGTACCTCTAACCCTACTACTACCTTACACTACGTACCTCTAACCCTAAC